>NC_046156.1:73406386-73706386 GCF_011064425.1 Rattus rattus | reverse complement strand
ATTTAAAAAGTTATGGAATATTTAGTGTTTCTGAATTTTAAATCCAGGACAGATTAACATTAAGAGTCCTTGAATATACTTCCGTTTTCTAATCTTATTAAAAATATATCATCACCATCACACCCCAAAATAGATGCTGTTTATCTAGTTCTCATAGATTAGTAAATGCCAAGCCAGCATCAGAAATACACTCTGTGGTGTTAAAAGTTTTTCTTCTCTAAGATTCCTTGCTCTCTACCCCTTTCCTGTTTTAAGGAGCTAGACTTTCACACTTCTATTATCTGAAAAAGGATGACACAGAAGCTCAAAGGTTCACAGAGGAATTAAATTCCTGGAACTTTATTTTCAAATGCTTAAGTCTGACCTTTGACAATGACTTTGCAAGTACATTAAAGAGAAGCATTGGGATTTTCTGGTCACAAAGTAGACAACAGACCTGGGCCAGAAAAGGACAGTTTAAGGGTCCCCCATTTCTGGGATCATATTTTCCACACAGGATTCTGGAGCAGGGTTCCCTGGGGTCATTGCACAATTGTTGAAGAGCCTGGCTAGACCTTGGAGCCGCAGAGTAGAAATGGTGACAAGGACTGAGGCAGGTGAGCACCAACAGGACCACAAAAGTCCTCTAGGGGCACAGCTGTCTCAGTGACAATGAAATGTTTCCCTTCATCCCTGGAGGGCTGAGGATGTCGGCGAAGGAGGCTGGTGTGATGGTGTCTGTGACAGGGTAGTGACTATTCAGAGGTGTTTATGGCAGAGGACCAGATTGATTCTTGCATATCTTGGGGGGGAGGGGTCTGTGGTTTCCCATAATGACAGCCAGTCAGACCTCTGTCCCTGTGGACCCCGGTAGAGTATCGTGGCACCACAGAGATTCATGAGCTCAGCTGGAGTCCCGGTAGAAGGGAAATGGATGAGACTTTTAAGTGGTTTCTGTCTCTCAGAAGGGTGGAAGCTTGTACAACCTTTGCACAGAGAAAGGTTTGCATGAATAAAGATTATTATTCGTTTGGGAATGTGAGCCGACTTTCCCAGTTCATGCATAGTACAGGCTTCAGCTTCCCCATTTGAGAGGTACCGAAAAAGTTCCTTTCTCAAAGATTGTCAAGAGGATTAAGTGAGGCAAAATACAGACTTAGAATCGCATTTCATATTTAGTAACTATGGTAAAAACGTCAACTCATTCTTGCCATTTTAAATTTGGAGGTATAACGAATTTCTCATGTATTACTTTTCTAAGAAGAAACCTAAAATACTTTTCTTTGAAAAAATTTTAAAATGTTTTATGTATCATGCAAGGGGAGGCTCCATCATCCAGTTTAAATTGTATGGGCAGGAGATTTGTTTGAAGGCAAATTCACACATGATTATCACATAATGAATAACTCGTGGGTATAGTTCTTCCACCCAGGCAAAACCAGAATGTGGGAAGCCTCTATGTTTGGATAAGTGACCCTCAAAGGTCCATGTGCTAATAGAATCTTGGTCCTTAGCCCATGACATTACTGAGAGGTAACGGAACTCTTAGAACTGGGACTGATTGGGAATTCTAGGCCATGTAGAATGGTCTTTGAAGGGGACCCTAGCCCATTGGGTTCTTGACCATGAGCAATTTTCTGACCACATGCCTCTGTCATTACATTCTACCTTGCTGTAGGCTAAAAGCAATAAGGGCCAAGTGATCATGAACTGAAACTTCCCAAGCTCTGGTCCCAAATGAGTCACTTTCTGTTAGCAGACTGATTATCTGAAGTGTGTGTTAGAGTGATGAGAAGTGACCACACAAGCCAAACAGTTGGGATGGGATTCTCACGAAACTGTGTTACCAGGGGACTTACATAATCTTTCTGCATTTTTAAAATTTTCTTTATTTATAGAATGGATATATTCCAATATGTCTAATTACAGTGAGGATGGAATGCAAGGAGTCACATGAAGAACTTATATTGTGTCTGGCACACGAAAATACTCAGACATAGAAGATAATTTAGTTATACATCTTATTAGATAAAATCAAGTACTGCCAAGAGAGTAAGAAGAAAGATAAGAAAGCTATTCAAATATGAGATCTCCAGAGCATAGAGATATTGCCAAATAAAGTGTGTTATTAACAACTGATGTGTAGAGGGAGGCAGAAAGGAGAAGGAGTTAAGGTAAAATCTTCCAAGAGCTTGCTGAGGTCCAAGTGTTGACTGTCACCCAAAGCTCTGTGTGTTAAAAGCTTGGTCCGAATAGTGCTGCTAGTGGGGTTTTTATGTGGTGGAGCTTAGTTGGAAATCTACAGATCCTTGGGTATGTAGCCAGGAAGAGGACTGTCATCTCTTTCTTTTTGTATTTTACTTTCTGGACATGAAGTGAAGAGTTCTACTCTGCTATGTGCCTCTCTGCCCAGTCCATGAGTCATGGGCCAGAACCCACGGGCTGTGCTAGGACTCGTATGTGAACCATTTGTGAGTCAAAGTAAACCTCTCCTCTTTGTTGGCTTAGTAATGACTTTTCTTAGGAGCTGGTTATAGGGCCAGGAAGCTAGCACACAGCTGCAATAGAAGTTCCATAAACAATCATCCCTTTGCGTGGAGCTTCCCCGGGAAACACAGTGCAGTTTTCTCTCTGGTGTCAAAGCTGACTTCTGCTTACCGATAACTTGTTACTTCACTTTTGTGTGTATGCTTGTGAGCAGGAAGGAAGAGAATTCACAAGTGAACTCACAAAGATCTGTTGTACTACATATTAATTTTTGCATGCGTGTGCCCAGTAATGTTATGCTACTAACCTTTCTGGCTGGGGACAGCTGGCTATCCAGGGCCCAGACAGTTCTCAGAGAGAACAAAGAACACAGCTGTGAGAAAGGCTCACGACCATCTAATAATGAGAAGTATATTTTGTCCAATTATGTGTGAAACAACCAGTCTGGAGCCAAAGTCGCTCATCTATTTGGTCCACGGATGAAGGAGACAACTTTCTCTGCCTGAAACATCCAAGCCTAGGTACAAGGAGACCAGAGACCACCTGGTAGGCCATGTGGAGTCCTTTGAAGTTATCCAACCGTAGCTTGTTCAGTTTGCTTTTCCTTTCCAACGGAGCTCTCATCAAAGACTCTAGTCTAAGGCTTTCCTTTTCTCCTGTCTGTCCCCTAATCACCTTGATGTCTTTCCTGGGTGCTCTGTGTGGGGACCTCTGCTTCTTATTTCTATGAATGTAAGGAATATTCTTCTTTATTCCTAGCCTGTGCCTCCCTTGTGGCTATGTATGACTAATCATCTCATAAAACAATGTAGAGTATCCAGAAAAAAGTTTCTCAAGGATAGGGCAGCTATGCATGAAGAGAACTTATCTTCAGAGAGTTTATGCCATGTGCAGTAAGGTATACGGTTGACTCATTGGAAATAGTGTCTAGACTACAGATTGTGTTCATCTGGACTGGGATTCAGTTCCACAGAAGGACTATCTTTTTCCACTTTGTGTCTCCTGCCTTGATTGCTGTAGTAAATTTCTGCAGTTTGATGGCTTGAAACAATAGAAATGTAATATCTCATGGTTTTAGAGGCCAACGTCTAAATTCAAGGTGCAATCAGGGTTACTCAGTCTCCCCAGCCTCTAGATTTTCTCATGCCCCTTTGGGCTGTTATTTTGAATGTGCTGGAAAAACTCTAGCCTTTGCCTCTTTCTGCCCATGGCTACTATACCTCTCTAGTCATTTTCTCTTTTTTGCAAGGGCACTCCTATTGGCTTAGGGTTCTAGCCTAATGATAAAATCTGAGCATGGTCTTGATCCTTGTCTTTATTGTCTTTTCAGAGACTGCTTCTGAGTAAGGTCACATTCTTAGGTTCCAGGAGGACAGACAATTTTGTTGGATACTGTCTCCCTACTGTACACCATTACAGATATATTGGAAGAGCTTTTGTTCCATTTCTTCTATGGCTTATGGAAATGCTAGTGTGGAAACACACCAAAAATGCCTTCATTCCCTTTCCGTGGACGGCTGAATGGCTGTAGAGGTGTAGACAAAGCAAGTGATGTTCAAAGAGCAAATCTAGCAAGGACAGGCATGATGATTTTGGCCTGGAGAAGAACTGGTCTCCATAGTAGAGGGAGCAGCCTATCTTGGAATGAGATGGTGTAGCTGAAGTGGGAGGGTGGTGCTTAGTGTATTGGCTCAGCTTGTAAAACATGAGGAAATGTTGGAAATGCAGAGCTCTTTCAAGTGGAAATGTAGTTGGGTGAATTGATCACATACACACACACAGACACAGACACGTACATACACACACACAGACACATATATACATACATCATATACATATACATACATACCTATATACATATATGAGATTTGATACACACACACACACACACACACACACACACACACACACACACACACACTTGCCATGTGGGCCTTGCATGTGTTAGGCAACTGAGTTTCATCCCCAGACCTCAGTCAGGTATTTGATGCTATTTTAACTTTAAACATGTACTACTGATTTAGCACGCTGTTTGAAATGAACATAACATGATTTCTACATGAGAACCATCAACGAGAACCATCAACATTTTGTAATTAAATTCCTTTGGTGTTTACCCAGGCATGACCTCCCAAATGTCTGATTGTTCTGTCTCAAAAAAGGAAAGGTTTCCCTGCTTTGCAACTGACACACCAAATTCCGGCTCTGATGATTTGGAAGTTTGCTTGGCTTGTACTCAGAATGTGTTTATAAAAAGTCTCAGGAGAGATGAAACTGTATTAAGTGACACATGGTAAAAAGTACAAAAACTGTATGGAAACCATGTTAAATACGTGAACTTGGAGAAGTATGTTTTTTTATCTAAATAAATAATTTATGTTTACTTGTAATTAGACATTAATTATATAATTAGACAATAATTGTCTAAGTATATTACATATGTAATATCCATATTCCTTAAATGTTTAGAAAGATGGGATTCTTTTCCATCTTTAACTTCAACTAAAAGGTTATAAGTGTATTATTATTATTATTATTATTATTATTATTATTATTGGCTTGAATCATGCCCATGAAAATGTTTAATGGTTTAATGTTTTAATAATTTTTGTATCAGGCGCTTTATTCTTGAGACTTGGTTGTTGTTTTTGTTACTCTTTTTATTGTTGGGATGAAATTCCTGATAAAAATAGCTTAAAGAAGGGAGAGTGCATTTTGTCTCACAGTTCAAGGGAGTGACTCATGGCTTGGGAGTCATGGCAGAAGACTTGCATCTACGGTGAGAAAGCAGACAAAGATGAATGTTGGTGCTTAGTTTCCTTTCTCCATTGCATTCAGTTTGGGGCCCCAGTCCATGTTTGTGGTATCCACACAGTTGGGGTGTATCATCCTCCCTCAGTTAGCTCAGTCAAGAAGCTGCCTCACAAATGTGCCTAGAAATTGCCCTCTTTGGTAATACTAGGTTCTTTCAGGGTAAACAACTGCAAATCTATCTCTTGTAAGCTTGACACACAAATATAACACTTTGAAGCCACTCCTGCTTTTTGTACTCATAGGCTCATGAAAAAATACATCTAGTCCAATTACAAAAGTCTCCCACAGTTTTTAAACAGTTCCAACATGGTTTAAAAGACCAAATTCCAAGTCTTGTCTGAGACTCAAGACAATCTCTTAGCTATGACCTCCTATTATAAAAAACGAACAACAATGCACACATTTAATATGCAGTGGTACAGACTAAACATTTCCATTCCAACAGGGAAGAATGGGGACATGGAAAGGGAAGGTGTCATGGTTTGTATATGCTTGGCCCAGGGAATGGCACTATTAGGAGGTGTGGCCTTGTTAGAGTGGGTGTATCACTGTGGGTGTGGGCTTACAACCCTCATCCTAGCTGCCTGAAAGTCAGTCTTCACTAGCAGCCTTCAGATGAAGATGTAGAGTTCTCAGCTCCTCCTGCACTAGGCCTGTCTGGATGCTGCCATGCTCCTGCCTTGATGATAATGAACTAAATCTCTGAATCTGTAAGCCAGCCCCAATTAAATGTTATCCTTATAAGAGTTGCCTTGGTCATGGTGTCTGTTCACGGCAGTAAAACCCTAACTAAGACAGAAGGGCAAACCAAATTAGACCAAAACCCAGGAGGCAAAACATCAAATCCTGCAACTTACTCTTTGGCAACTAGGACTTTTGACCAAATCACCTGGGCTCCAAAGGGGTTTATTAACCCTGTCTCTCCAGCCACCTGCAGCATACATATTCTTTCTTGTGCTGGCTCTACTCTCTGCCTGTAGCTTTTCTCCAACATCCTGGAGTCTCTGCTGCAGTGTAGGCTTTACCTTTCCAGCTTCATGCGACTGCTTTTCAGAGTCTCCTTACAGGAATTCCAACCCTGGCTCATGTTGGATGGCTGGGTCCACTTTTAGGATCTTGCTGCAAGCTTACATGACTCCCTTGTTCTTGCAGCTGTCATGCCTATAAAACCAGTACCACACAGATGCTGCTGCCAAGTTCTGCTGCCAGCTCCAGGTGTAGTCTGGCTCCCTTCAACTATAGCTGTAGCCATGGCTGCTGACTCTGAGGTAATTCTTCTTTAGGGGATTATTTTGGAACAAAGAATTAAGTATTCTTAGTTTATGCTCTCTCCTTCCAGATTAATTTGTGTTTTACAAGTTGGAAGCTTTACTGGGTAGGATCTTGTCCAGGGCACATTTCCCATTTTTCCATTGCAGAACATGATGTTTATCTTGTTTGGTGCCAATCAATTTACATACTAAAGTGCATCTGCTATACTTTGTCCATAGCCTCAAATGTGCTGACACTCCTTTCCTTGACAGATTCAGTTTCTGTGTCTTTCTTCTCTCTTCCCCTGTAGATCTGAGCAAGGGAGTGAGGAGTAGTCATGCCACAGCCTGATCTGATCCTTTGCTCACCCAAAAGTCCATTACTGTGGAGTTCAGCAGAGCTCCGAGTATTTTTATCACTTTGCTCTACAGTTGAAGATGAAGTTCTGCTATTCTTCCTTAATGTCCCCGACCACTCTGACATGGACAGGCAGCACAGCACATATCTGGACATCTTGGAGGTTTGATAAGAGTTAAGACTGGGACTCAGGCAGAATGAAGTCAAAATCTCTCCCAAAACTACTTCTAGCCTTGTTCTTTTGAAAACCTCAGGAACTGGGTCTCCACTGTCCACCTTTCCCTTGGCATTCTGGTCTCTTAGCCTCCCATCAGAATGGCCCCTCAAGATCTGCTCACAGTGGTCCATGACTTCCTAATCCTGCACTTGCACACTGTTCTGCATTCCTCCACAAAACTTTTTAAAGCCTATAAACCACAGGTCATGTTAATCATAGCAGAGATGCCACTTCCTGGCACCTATTTTCTGTATTAGTTACTTTAAAAAAAAGTAGTGTGTGTGTGTGTGTGTGTGTGTGTGTGTGTGTGTGTGTGTGTGTGTGTGTGTGCCCAGAGGGAAAAGCAGATCTCCTGAAGCTGGAATTACAGGCCGTTGTTAGCCTCCTGGTGTAGGTGCTAGGATCAAACTCTGGTCCTCTGGAAGACAGAGCAAGTGCTCTCAATTGTTAAGCCAATCTCGATAGAGCCTGTGTTAGTTATCGTTAACGTTCATTGCTATGACAACATGTCTAACAAAAGGGGCTTACAGAAGGAAGGGTTTCTTTTGGGTCACAGTTTGAGGGTACAATCCAACTTGATGTGACAGGAATCGCAGCAGGGCTCTGAGCAGCGGGTCATGTTTTACTTATGTTCAGGGAAGAGAGAGATCGGCACTCGCGCACACCTCACTCCCCGCTTATTCAGTCGGAGCTTCAGACATGAAAAGGTACTTTACATGTTTAGGATGGGTGATCTCTCCTCAGTTAACCCCATCTAGAAACCCTCTCATAGGTGTTCCCAGAGGTTTGTCTCCCAGATGATTCTGGATCCTGTCAAACAGGCAATTTTAGTCAGTCATTGCAATTACAGACCAAGCTGGATCCCATCTCACAGAGACCTGCCTGCCTCTGCCTCCTGAATGCAGGAATTTTACATGATATATATGCATGTGCATAATAATATATATATTATTTTGCACAGTTGGAAATATATCTAATATGGCTTCATCAAATATGCATGGAGTTTATATATTCCAAAAAGACCAAATTTCTGGTTTAATTTAATTAGCATTAGCAAGAATTTAAATATGGACATCTTAAAAATGAGCAGCCTTGGGAGCATAAATTATCCAGATACCCGAAAAAGAAGAAGAAAAAGAAAAAAAAAAGCCACAGCCAGCCAAGGAAATTAGAACAACGGGAGTCAGAAATAACTCAAGTTCCTAGTTTTCTCACCTGACTGTAGAGATGGTAACGAAATTCCACTGTACTTCCTGAGCATCCCTGTCTACTCCAGCCCAGACAGATAGCAGCAACACATACTGGGACGGCTCAGAGGTGTGACCAGAGTTAGCATTTTAACATGTCACAGGGTAGCGTTAACTTGGGGGTAGGGCAAATGTTTTTTATCTTATGCTAAACATCTCTCATATGGCATCTCATTTAATCCTCTTTAAAAAATTGTCTCCCCCGCCGTGTGTGTGTGTGTGTGTGTGTGTGTGTGTGTGTGTGTGTGTGTGTGTGTGTGTGTGTTTTACTCTTAGAGGAAGTCAGATTCTCAGGAGCTGGAGTTAGAGATCTTTCTGAGTCTCCTGCTGTGGGTACTGGGAATTGAACCTGAACTTGGGTCCTCTGCAGGAGTAGTCAGTGCTCTTAACTGCTAAGCCACCCTTCCAGCCTTCATCAAACTCTCTGCAACCTGTGGCCACAGGCATTCTTTTATTGCCTTTATCCAAAGAAGAGAAGAAGGGTCGCTCACCACCCATCATATCATCATGAAGTAGAAATCTTGGAGGCTGACTCAGCCGTATGGAATACCTTATTGTCTTTGTTTGAGCTGCTGCCTGGGGAATCTGAGGAAAGCACCTGACTAAGGGTTATTGCCATAAGGACTGTTACTTATTGTTATTATTTTCCAATATGGTCTCTTTAAGGTTACCACCAAAGTTGGAGCTCCCTTTATGCTGAGGATCTGTTTTTATCGGTGTATTTGAGCCAGCCACCAAGCTTCTGCTTCCTGAAAGCATTCCACTTCACGGGACTTTACCTAGGACTGTGTCCCAATAACACAGGTGCAGGGAGAAGTGGCTGGCAGCCTGCAGGCCACCTCTACATCTTTTCCATCTTTATTAAACTGGGTATTTCTTATTTACATTTCAAATGTTACTCCTTTTCCCGATTTCCAGGCCAACATCCCTCATCCCCTCCACCTCCCATCCTTCTACATGGTTGTTCCCCTCCCCATCCTCCCCTCACTACTGCCCTCCCCCAGCAATCACATTCACTGGGGTCCAGCCTGGCAGGACCAAGGCTTCCCCTTCCACTGGTGCTCTTACTAGGCTATTCATTGCTACCTATGAGGTTTGGAGTCCAGGGTCAGTCCATGTATAGTCTTTGGGTAGTGGCTTAGTCCCTGGAAGCTCTGGTTGGTTGGCATTGTTGTTCATATGGGGTCTCGAGCCCCTTCAAGCTCTTCCAGTTCTTTCTCTGATTCCTTCAACGGGGTCCTATTCTCAGTTCAGTGGTTTACTGCTGGCATTCACCTCTGTATTTGTTGTATTCTGGCTGTGTCTCTCAGGAGAGATCTACATCCGGTTCCTGTCAGCCTGCATTTCTTTGCTTCATCCATCTTATCTAGTTTGCTGACTGTATATGTATGTGCCACATGTGGGGCAGGCTCTGAATGGGCGTTCCTTCAGCCTCTGTTCTAAACATTGCCTCCCTATCCCCTCCTAAGGGTATTCTTGTTCCCCTTTTAAAGAAGGAGTGAAGCATCCACATTTTGGTCATTCTTCTTGAGTTTCATGTGTTCTGTGCATCTAGGGTAATTCGAGCATTTGGGCTAATATCCACTTATCAATAAGTGCATACCATGTGTGCTTTTCTGTGATTGGGTTACCTTACTCAGGATGATATTTTCCAGTTCCATCCATTTGCCTATGAATTTCATGAGCTCATTGTTTTTGATAGCTGAATAGTATTCCATTGTGTAGATGTACCACATTTTCTGTATCCGTTCCTCTGTTGAAGGGCATCTGGGTTCTTTCCAGCTTCTGGCTATTATAAATAAGGCTGCTATGAACATAGTGGAGCATGTGTCTTTGTTATATGTTGGAGCATCTTTTGGGTATATGCCCAAGAGAGGTATAACTGGGTCCTCAGGTAGTTCAATGTCCAATTTTCTGAGGAACCTCCAGACTGATTTCCAGAATGGTTGTACCAGTCTGCAATCCCACCAACAATGGAGGAGTGTTCCTCTTTCTCCACATCCTCACCAGCATCTGCTATCGCCAGAGTTTTTGATTTCAGCCATTCTGATTGGTGTGAGGTGGAATCTCAGGGTTGTTTTAATTTGCATTTCCCTTATGACTAAAGATGTTGAACATTTCTTTAGGTGTTTCTCAGCCATTCGGCATTCCTCAGCTGTGAATTCTTTGTTTAGCTCTGAACCCCATTTTTTTAATAGGGTTATTTGTCTCCCTGCGGTCTAACTTCTTGAGTTCTTTGTATATTTTGGATATAAGCCCTCTATCGGTTGTAGGATTGGTAAAGATCTTTTCCCAATCTGTTGGTTGCCGTTTTGTCTTAACCACAGTGTCCTTTGCCTTACAGAAGTTTTGCAGTTTTATGAGATCCCATTTGTCGATTCTTGATCTTAGAGCATAAGCCATTGGTGTTTTGTTCAGGAAATTTTCTCCAGTGCCCATGTGTTTGAGATTCTTCCCCACTTTTTCTTCTATTAGTTTGAATGTATCTGGTTTGATGTGGAGGTCCTTGATCCATTTGGACCTAAGCTTTATACAGGGTGATAAGAATGGATCAATCTGCATTCTTCTACATGCTGACCTCCAGTTGAACCAGCACCATTTGCTAAAAATGCTATCTTTTTTCCATTGGATGGTTTTGGCTCCTTTGTCAAAAATCAAGTGACCATAAGTGTGTGGGTTCATTTCTGGGTCTTCAATTCTATTCCACTGGTCTATCTGCCTGTCTCTGTACCAATACCATACAGTTTTTAGCACTATTGCTCTGTAATACTGCTTGAGTTCAGGGATAGTGATTCCCCCAGAAGTCCTTTTATTGTTGAGGATAGTTTTAGCTATCCTGGGTTTTTTTGTTATTCCAGATGAATTTGCAAATTGTTCTGTCTAATTCTATGAAGAATTGGATTGGAATTTTGATGGGGATTGCATTGAATCTGTAGATTGCTTTTGGCAAAATGGCCATTTTTACTATATTAATCCTGCCAATCCATGAGCATGGGAGATCTTTTCATCTTCTGAGATCTTCAATTTCTTTCTTCAGAGGCTTGAAGTTCTTATCATACAGATCTTTCACTTGCTTGGTTAAAGTCAAGGTACTTTATATTATTTGGGTCTATTATGAAGGGTGTCGTTTCCCTAATTTCTTTCTTGGCTTGTTTCTCTTTTATGTAGAGGAAGGTTACTGATTTATTTGAGTTAATTTTATACCCAGCCACTTTGCTGAAGGTGTTTATCAGGTTTAGTAGTTCTCTGGTGGAACTTTTGGGATCACTTAAATATACTATCATATCATCTGCAAATAGTGATATTTTGACTTCTTCTTTTCTGATCTGTATCCCTTTGATCTCCTTTCGCTGTCTGATTGCTCTGGCTAAGACTTCAAGAGCTATATTGAATAAGTAGGGAGAGAGTGGGCAGCCTCGTGCAGTTCCTGATTTTAGTGGGATTGCTTCAAGTTTCTCTCCATTTAGTTTAATGTTAGCTACTGGTTTGCTGTATATGGCTTTTACTATGTTTAGGTCTGGGCCTTGAATTCCTGTTCTTTCCAGGACTTTTATCCTGAAGCGGTGTTGAATTTTGTCAAATGCTTTCTTAGCATATAATGAAATGATCATGTGGTTTTTATCTTTCAGTTTGTTTATATAGTGGATTATGTTGATGGTTTTCTGTATATTAAACCATCCCTGCATCCCTGGGGTGAAGCCTACTTGATCATGATGGATGATTGTTTTGATGTGTTCTTGGATTTGGTTTGCAAGAATTTTATTGAAGTATCTTTGCGTCTATATTCATAAGGGAAATTGGTCTGAAGTTCTCTTTCTTTGTTGGGTCTTTGTGTGGTTTAGGTATAAGAGTAATTGTGGCTTCATAGAAGGAATTTGGTAGCGCTCCATCTGTATCAATTTTGTGGAATAGTTTGTATAGTATTGGTATGAGGTCTTCTATGAAGGTCTGATAGAATTCTGCACTAAACCCGTCTGGACCTGGGCTCCTTTTGGTTGGGAAACCTTTAATGACTGCTTCTATTTCCTTAGGAGTTATGAGGTTGTTTAAATGGTTTATCTGTTCCTGATTTAACTTCGGTACCTGGTATCTGTCTAAGAAGTTGTCCATTTCCTCCAGATTTTCAAGTTTTGTTGAATATAGGCTTTTGTAGTAGGATCTGATGATTTTTTGAATTTCCTCTGATTCTGTTGTTATGTCTTCCTTTTCATTTCTGATTTTGTTAATTTGGACACACTCTCTGTGTCCTCTCGTTAGTCTGGCTAAGGGTTTGCCTATCTTGTTGATTTTCTCAAAGAACCAGCTTTTCATTCTGTTGATTCTTTGTATAGTCCTTTTTGTTTCTACTTGGTTGATTTCAGCTCTGAGTTTGATTATTTCCTTCCTTCTACTCCTCCTGGGTGTATTTGCTTCTTTTTGTTCTAGAGATTTTAGGTGTGCTGTCAAGCTGCTGATATATGCTCTTTCCTGTTTCTTTCTGCAGACACTCAGAACTATGAGTTTTCCTCTTAGCATATCTTTCATTGTGTCCCATAAGTTTGGGTATGTTGTACCTTCATTTTCATTAAATTCTAAGAGGTCTTTAATTTCTTTCTTTATTTCTTCCTTGACCAGGTTATCATCGAGTAGAGCATTATTCAACTTCCATATATATGTGGGCGTTCTTTCCTTATTGTTATTGAAGACCAGCTTTAGCCCATGGTGGTTTGGTAGGATGCATGGGATTATTTCTATCTTTCTGTATCTGTTGAGGCCTGTTTTGTGCCCGATTATATGGTCAATTTTGGAGAAAGTACCGTGAGGTGGTGAGAAGAAGGTGTATCCTTTTGTGTTAGGATACAATGTTCTATAAATATCTTTTAAGTTCATTTGATTCATAAGTTCTCTTAGTCTGTCTTTGTCTCTGTTTAATTTCTGTTTCCATGGTCTGTCCATTGATGAGAGTGGGGTGTTGAAATCTCCTACTATTATTGTGTGAGATGCAAGGTGTGCTTTGAGCTTTAGTAAGGTTTCTTTTATTTAAATAGATGCCTTTGTATTTGGAGCATAGATATTTATGATGGAGAGTTCATGTTGGTGGATTTTTCCTTTGATGAATATGAAGTCTCCTTCCTTATTTTTTTTGATGACTTTTAGTTGAAAATCGATTTTATTCGATATTGGAATGGCTACTCCAGCTTGCTTCTTCATTCTATTTGCTTGGAAAGTTGTTTTCCAGCCTTTTACTCTGAGGTAGTGTCTGTCTTTGTCTCTGAGGTGTGTTTCCTGTAAGCAGCAAAATGCTGGGTTCTCATTACATATCCAGTTTGTTAATCTGTGTTTTTTTATTGGGGGGAATTGAGTCCATTGATGTAGAGAGATATTAAGAAATAGTGATTGTTGCTTCCTGTTATCCTCGTATTTGGAGGTGAGATTATGTTTGTGTGCTTGTCTTTTTGTTTTATTGCAAAACGATTAGTTTCTTGCTTTTTCTAGGGTGTAGCTTGCCTCCTTGTGTTGGGCTTTACCATTTTTTATCCTTTGTAGGGCTGGATTTGTAGAAAGATATTGTGTAAATTTGGTTTTGTCATGGAATATCTTGGTTTCTCAATCTATGTTAATTGAGAGTTTTGCTGGATACAATAACCTGGGCTGGCATTTGTGTTCTCTTAGGGTCTGTATGACATCTGTCCAGGATCTTCTGGCTTTCATAGTCTCTGGTGAGAAGGCTGGTGTAATTCTGATAGGTCTGCCTTTCTATGTTACTTGACCTTTTTCCCTTACTGCTTTTAATATTCTTTCTTTGTTTTTTGCATTTGGTGTTTTGACTATTATGTGACGGGAGGAGTTTCTTTTCTGGTCCAATCTATTTGGAGTTCTGTAGGCTTCTTGTATGCTTATGGGCATCTCTTTCTTTAGGTTAGGGAAGTTTTCTTCTATGATTTTGTTGAAGATATTTACTGGTCCTTTGAGCTGGGAGTCTTCACTTTCTTCTATACCTATTATCCTTAGGTTTGATCTTCTCATTGAGTCCTGGATTTCCTGTATGTTTTGGACCAGTAGCTTTTTCTGCTTTACATTATCTTTGACAGTTGAGTTGATGATTTCTATGGAATCTTCTGCTCCAGAGATTCTCTCTTCTATCTCTTGTATTCTGTTGGTGATGCTTGTATCTACGGCTCCTTGTCTCTTCCTTTGGTTTTCTATATCCAGGGTTGTTTCCCTGTGTTCTTTCTTGATTGCTTCTATTTCCATTTTTAATTCCTTCAACTGTTTGATTGTGTTTTCCTGGAATCCTTTCAGGGATTTTTGTGATTCCTTTCTGTAGGCTTCTACTTGTTTATTTATGTTTTCCTGCGTTTCTGTAAGGGAGTTCTTCATGCCTTTCTTGAAGTCCTCCAGCATCGTGATCAAATATGAGCTCTCTGAGAGGTAAGCAACCAGGAGGACCTGGGCCGCCTTTTCTGGGAGCCCCCGTGCACCAGGGTCCCAGATGGCATTTGGTGTTTTCCTCTGGAGTCAGAAATGTGAGCAGAGCATAGTCTCCTCTGGTTTCCCAGGTGTGTCTGCACTTCTGAAGGTCTAGCTCTCCCTTCCACGGGATTTGGGTGCAGGGAGCTGTTTGACCGGGTCCATTCAGATCTGGGTGCAGTCTGGGCTGCAGGGCTCCTTGCCTGCCCATATCTTCCTGTTCCCAGAGTCCCTATACAGTTTCCTCTTGGGCCAGGGATCTGGGCAAGGGTGGGCAGTACTGGAGGTCTCTCCTGCTCTGCAGTCTCAGGAGTGCCCACCTGTCTAGGCGATGAGCTCTCTCTCCCATGGGATTTGGGAGTGGGGAGCTGTGGGCTGGCATTAGCAGGGTTCGGGAGCCAGCTAGAAACCGGAAGGGTCCGGTCCCAGAGGAATTTTGCCTTTGTGTGTCTTGTGTCCACCAGGCAGGTCACTTGGAGCAGAAAAGTTTGTCTTATCTCTGGTCTTGGGCCTGAAGTCATTCCTCGGGGCTGGGTTTCAGCTCTCTGTGAGGGCAGCAACCAGAATTGCCTGCCCCTACTTCTGGGTCCCTGTGTGCAGGGGGCACCTCTACATTTTAATCTCTAAGAACTGAACAGTATTTGGGTCTTTTAGCAAATGCTGTTGTTTAAAATGTTTGCTGCCCTCTAACTCAAAGAGAAGAGTAGCTCTCACTTGTCAGTTTAAGTGTCTACCAATGTAGATGGAGTGTTCCAAGCTTGATTTCTGAAAATACAATCAGAAGGTATTAAAACAAAACAAAACAAAACAAAACAAAACCATCAAAGCCTGAGGCTGGAGGGTGTGGTTCTCTAGCTGACTGCTTGCCTAAATCAGACCTTCAGTTGCATCCACTTGGCAAGTAATCAAACAGAGGGTAACTGTCACAAAGTAAGAGAAAGTGCAGCTTGCTATTGGCACCTTAGCCCAGGTAAGAGGCTCAGTCAGAGGAGGCTTAGGAAAGGAAGGTGAGGGTGTTGTTAGCTCTCTATGGACTTGGCTATTGCCCTGGGAATCCCCACATGCAGAGGTTAGGTGAAAATAGTTACTTTGTACCCTCTTAGGAAGATGACTTAGTTTTGTTTATGATTATAGGATTCACTGACAAGAATTGACCTGTTGATCCTGGGCTCACCCTGAGTTTCTTAGTGAGCTCCAGATCAGTGTAGGCTTTAAGGTAGACCTTACTTCAAAACAACAAACAGGCAAAAGCAAATAGAGCAGCTATTGAAGCAAATCAACTGTGAGTCAGCACGTCCTCTGACTCCACTTCTCCTTCTGGTTAGAGCAGCCCGGCCTTGCTGGCTGGGACTCAGCTCCTCACTTACCACAGTTGTCCTCATCAGCTTGGTTCCCACAGTCGTCCACGCCATTGCAGTGAAGCAGCTGAGGCAGGCACTTACTGATGTTCCCGCAGGGGAAGGAGCCAAGGGGACAACTGACATCCTGTGCATTTCCAAGTGTGACTGGGGAAAGAGAGAGAAAAATGACAGCTGGAAAGGTTAATACAAATGCAGCACCCAAGGTAGGTCCTGTCACAGCTCCCACACATTTGTCCCCTGGTCTGGTTAGTGTAGAAACCTGGCATTGCCATCAGCAGGGACATAGCTGCTTTCCAGAGCCTCTGCCTCACTTAGAAACTCTTATCAGCTTCTTTTCCTAGGATCTTCAAGTGCTAAAGTGGTGAGGATTGAACCTATGACCTACTGCATGCGAGGCAAGCATTCTTCCACTAAACTTGATTTCCAGCTCCCAACTCCGGCAATGTTTTCTTAGCTCCCCTTTTATCTACAGAATGTTCATCCTTTGACTTCAGTTCTATTCCTCTCTTCTATAGAAAACTTTGTTTTGTTTTGTTTAAATCAAGAATTTACTGTATCTTCCCTATGGACTCAGAATCAAGGCTGTTCTGGTTTGAGGGCATTGAGAGGCATGCGCCCTCTGCTCATTTTTATAGTGAATATTCCTAAGTGTGAGACCCTGGCAAGACTGTGCCTGGGTGTTGGCTAACTCCCAGCTGCCATCCTGGCAAGGGCTGGTCTCCATTGGAAGGACACAACTGAACAAGTCAATAAACGATGCCCAACTGAGAGGTGCACCAAGAAATGAAACCTGAGCTTTCATGGGCATAGCTACTGGGATATGTATTTTGGGCCTCTGAGAAATGGGTCTGAGTAAACTGACAGGAAAACAAAGAGGAGAACCAGCACTGCAGGAGGAGGTAGGGGTGTGGGGAGAGATGAGCAGGTGTGTGTGTGTGTGTGTGTGTGTGTGTGTGTGTGTGTGTGTGTGTGTGTGTGTGTGTATGTAGGTGAGTAGGTTTAGGCTAAGGACCAGGTACCTTAAAAAAGGTTCTGAGGAGCACAGTGAGCAGGCATGTGTGGCCTAAGCTGACACTGAGGAGGCAGACAAGGGAGAAGACTTTGGGTTTTATTTAAAATGCAACAGAAACAGAAGGTGGACCTGGCCCTTCAGCTAGGGAGGGCATGAACTTTCCTAGCATTCTTTTGGCTGCTAGAGCTCAGTCATGGGTCTCAGAGGGTGAGTATGGGCTCTAGACTGCTGCTGAGGAGACAGTGGCGATCCAACTAAAGGATGATGTTATAGCCTAGGCCGGAGTCACATTTCACACACACAGGTAGAAGGGACAGTGGAAGTAGCTGAAACAGCTAGGGGCCAGGCTGCACCTTTGTTCAGTCTCCTGGAATATGATGGACTGCGACGAGACATGTGACACGTTCCCTCTCAGTCCGTCCTTCACCTGAGCCTCGACATGCGACTGCGGGTTTTCTTACTCAGCATCACCTTTTAGAGACTCAGAGACTCAGGGCTCATCCAACTGTGCTGCTTCCCAGTCTCATCCCTTCTCTAGTTCCTGGGACTGCCCGGCCTCCCTGGCACCATCTTCTTTCTTAACCCTTTCCTTGGAGAGCTAGAGTCCAGTCTTGCTGAAATTCCTGCCTCATACTATACTGTCTTGCTTCTTGGTGAGAATCTGCTCTTACTACGTAAATATTTATTTATCGAATGATAGAAAATTAGTTACTATTTGAAATCATGTTTTTGGAGATAATACGTTCTGAACATTCCAAACCAATTTAAAATTAAATGACGTATACCCCCATGAGCACATAATAAAACAAAGAGGACTATGGGAACTTTGGAATTTCAAAGAGTTGGCATATTAATTTGCCCCGATAGACCCCAACTTAAGCCAAAAGGAGTTAACCAAACACTGTACAGCTCGGTTCTCAAATCCTCTTATGAATTTTTTCATCTTATGATGACTCAAGGAAGAGGTACATTGTAACAAAGTCCCTGACATTGTTTGCCCTTTGAGCAGTTTGGAAAGGGGCATGCTGAGTAAGAACATTAGAGATGGAGACATAAGGAGTAACAGTTGTCCATAGATACTTGGAAGAGAGTGTATGGAGTAAACACGGGAACTCAGTGCCTTTGTCTCGAAGCTGGTGAAAGAATAGAAAAGGTCCAGATACTCGAGAACATTTGTTTATCCTATTCCGACTTTGAAGGGTAACCACATAAGTGGGTAAAGTAGATTTTATTCTTTAGAGCCATTTCCGTTGTACGCAGACTAGAATGGAGGGGTACTTTCCTGTAGGCTTCCACGTCCACACAAGCAGAGCCTCTTCCACCATCAAAGTCCTCCACTAGAGTGGTGCATTTGTTAGACAAGATGAACAGACACACATTGCCTGTCGTTTGCAGCATGGTTCATTACTGGTCTTGACAAATGGGATTTTGGCAAACGTGTAAATGTGTATTCACCATGATTGTAATGTTTCGACATAGAACTAGACTCCAGGACCTGGCGTCTGGAGAGATGGCTCTGTGGCTATAAGCACATTGCTCTCACAGAGGACCTGAGTTTGGTTCCAGGCAGCCATGTTGGGTGCCTCACAACTGCTTATAACTCCAGCTGCAGGGAGATCCAACTTGCCTCTGTGGGCACCTGCACTCATGTGCGTTCTCCCAGACGACGTACACACATGCATGGGCAGCCTCCACCCCCATTCCCCAGAAGAAATCTGGCAGAGGAATCGTAACGCCTGGGTCATATACTGTGCTGTGAATAGTGCTCTCACAGGCAGTTATCTTAAAATTCATCAGCCCATTATTCCCCCAACTATTAATTAAACCACATTAGAAACTAAGGACTGTATATCCCAGAGCAGAGATATCAAACGCACATTCATGTTGACATTGATTTTTAATAACTTCTTAATTAAACTTTTAAAAACTGAACTTTAAAGATCAAGATTAAAAAAAAAAAAGCTCCTTTGACAACAAATCATCAATCTCCAACCCTGGCAACTGCTTAAAGTTTTAGCTGCATGAACGTAGCTGTAAGTTCATGCTACTGTTTTGAATATTCTGGGTCACTGGCTTTGGCAACTACTATTTTTTTCTTTTATGATCTTTTTGTTGTTGACAGTGCCAAGGTTAAGCCCAGGGCCTCTGGACGGCTGAGCATGAGCTCTGCTGCTGAGACAAGCTCACAGCTCACATCTTATCCCTTAAATTTATATTCATTGACAAATACAGAGTTTTCATGACAGTGCCATGAAATTAGTCTATTTCCTTAACATTATGATTCAAGAGATACACTAGAAGCCTTAGATATTACGTTACAATTAGAATGTAATTAATATTTTATTAGATTGATGCTAACTCAGAATTTTAAATTGTCAGACTCACAGAGGACTTGCAAATTTAGGATAAAAATCTTTTTATTTCCCTGAGTGTAAAGCACTCACCTGACATTACCTTTAGACACTTTGATGAATATTCCCTCCAAGCAAAGACATCCGCCCACGGCATGACTCAACCGTCAAAATCAGATTAACACTGATTTACCGTTCCCCAAGAATCCTCAGCTTCTGTTCAAACTGTGGCTTCCAAATATCTGTTAAGCCAAGGGGTCTAATGTGGACTCATACCTTGAAATTATTTATGTCTTTAGTTTTATCTGGGACCACTCTCGTTGCTTTTAAAAATCATCGTGTGTGTGTATGGCTATGAGTGGGCATGTGTACCACAGCACATGTGTGAAGGCCGGCAGACAACTCTGTGGACTCACTAAGTAGGTTCCAGAACTCATCTGGTGACAAGTGCCTTAACCCACTGAGCTGGCTTACTGCCTCCCCCAACTCAAAATTCACCATGTCTGGCCCTGGTAACAACCTCAATCTGTCTTTGATCCTCTCAAGTCTCAGCAGAACTCACTGTTCTCAGAGGACTTCCATATTTTCAAACACTGAATGATATTTCAGAATCATCTATTTTCCTTGCGGCCCCTCTATAATCCACCACGTCTCTGAGTTCTGGCTTCTCCTGGGGTTGGATTATATTTAGAAGCCAAGACAAAGACTCTGGGTGTACAAATTGCTACTGGGATGTCGCTGCTGTCAGTGTCCTCAGCAGATGGACTGGGACTGTGTAGTTAGTAAGACCTGTGCACACAAGCACCTGCATTCACTTATTAGTACGTCTCTCAATAATGAACTATGAGCACCTCTCCTACTTGCCCTGACTCCTGTGAAGTACTGTAATACTAAATCTAGTTTTCTCCTCTTAAGTTCCTCTCTCCACTTTTCTAACAGTGAGGAAAGGGCTTTCTATTACTTCAGTATAATTATCCTGACAACTTCCCTCCTCTCTGATATATAAAAATGCAAATAACCATTGTCCTTAGAAACACAGATTTTCTGTGGTAGAAATGAGATGGTGAGATACATTAATTATTGTCCCATGATACTGATTGATTTTGTATGCTTTTTATTCCACCGTTTTTATTAACTAAGCTCACCCATCCCCCGCAGTCTCCTGAATTACCTTGGTTCTCTTATTAGTAAATGTCTTCCAGACAATTTTGAAGTTATATCTGTATGACTCATGAGTTTCATCTCTTATTCCCCCCAGTTCTTGTTAAAGTATCCTTTAACAGGTTTGGGGATTTACTTGGAGTTCCAAAGTTGATATTTTGAGCTGAAGACATTTGAGACTCAGCAGATGGAGAGATATGACATCTCAGAGCTCATTTATCTGACTAACGGCAGAAACTTCTGGGAAATAAAGCTGGGGTTGACTCTTTCTTTGGGGCCAGTCTACTTCCAGGAGAGAGGACAAAGGTAAACCTCCCATTAAGTTAATTCCTGGGGGTGTTCACAGCCCCTTAGTGGTTTGAATAAGAATGAACCTCAGAGCTCATCTATTTGAATGTTACCGGGAGAGGAACTGTTTGAGAAGGATTAGGAAGTGTGGCCTTGTTGGAGAAATGTGTCACTGGGGGTAGGCTCTGAGTTTCCAAAAGTCTCTGCCAGGCCCAACGTTTTCCCCCAGCCCCCGGCAGCTACTACTCTGCCTTTCTGCTCCCCACCATGATGATAATGGACCAACCCTCTAAACTGTAAGCAAACTCCAATTAAATGCTTTTTTTTTTTTAAATAAGAGTTTCATTGGCCGGCAGATCTTCCTGGTCGCTGCCACCTCGGAGAGCCCGTGGGCAGAACCCCGCGAGCGAACTCGAGCCTCGGGACCAAAGGTAAGACTAACTTATCTGCTGCAAGTGACTTGCCGGGTGGAATCGGGACAACAAAGGCAGAAGCCTCTCGGCCCAGCTACGTCCTGGGTGTAACGGAAGTCCCGCAGTCGCGCTCTCCCGACCCGCAGCAGCTCTCTGCTCCCAGAACCCGTGGGAGACAGACCTTACCGCCTGGTCAGGTGGGCACTCCTGAGGCTGCAGAGCAGAAGAGACCACCAACACTGCCCACCTGCCCACATCCCTGGCCCAAGAGGAAACTGTATAAGGCCTCTGGGCTCCCGTGGGAGAAGGGCCCAGGTGAGCAGGAGCCCTACCTGAGACACCTTGGAACCTGAAGGAAACAGACCGGATAAACAGTTCTCTGCACCCCAAATCCCGTGGGAAGGAGGCTAAACCTTCAGAGAGGCAGACCGCCCTGCGAAACCAGAAGAGACTGCTCTCTACACATTGCTGATTCAGAGAAAACTTTGGAGGCCATCTGGAACCCTGGTGCCACGGAGGCTCCGGAAGGGCAGCGCAGATCTTCCCGGTTGCTGCCACCTCAGAGAGCCGTGGGCAGCACCCCGAAGCAGAACTTGAGCCTCGGGACCACAGGTAAGACCAACTTTTCTGCTGCAAGTGACCTGCCTGGTGAACTCAAGACACAGGCCCACAGGAACAGCTGAAGACCTGTAGAGGGACAAAACTACACACACAAAAGCAGAAAACAGTAAAACAGGTCTACAGCACTCCTGACACACAGGCTTATAGGACAGTCTAGCCACTGTCAGAATTAGCAGAACAAAGTAACACTAGAGATAATCTGATGGCGAGAGGCAAGCGCAGGAACACAACAACAGAAACCAAGACTACATGGCATCATGGACCCAATTCTCACCAAAACAAACATGGAATATCCAAACACACCAGAAAAGCAAGATCTAGTTTCAAAATCAGATTTGATCATGATGCTGGAGGACTTCAAGAAAGACATGAAGAACTCCCCTTAGAGAACAAGTAGAAGCCTACAGAGAGGAATTGCAAAAATCCCTGAAAGAATTCCAGGAAAACACAATCAAACAGTTGAAGGAATTAAAAATGGAAATAGAAGCAATCAAGAAAGAACACGTGGAAATAACCCTGGATATAGAAAACCAAAAGAAGAGACAAGGAGCTGTAGATACAAGCTTCACCAACAGAATACAAGAGATGGAAGAGAGAATCTCAGGAGCAGAAGATTCCATAGAAATCATTGACTCAACTGTCAAAGATAATGTAAAGCGGAAAAAAGCTACTGGTCCAAAACATACAGGAAATCCAGGACTCAATGAGAAGATCAAACCTAAGGATAATAGGTATAGAAGAGAGTGAAGACTCCCAGCTCAAAGGACCAGTAAATATCTTCAACAAAATCATAGAAGAAAACTTCCTAACCTAAAAAAAAGATACCCATAGGCATACAAAAGCCTACAGAACTCCAAATAGATTGGACCAGAAAAGAAACACCTCCCGTCACATAATAGTCAAAACACTAAGCGCTCAAAATAAAAAAAGAATATTAAAAGCAGTAAAGGAAAAAGGTCAAGTAACATATAAAGGCAGACCTATCAGAATCACACCAGACTTCTCTGCCAGAAACTATGAAGGCCAGAAGATCCTGGACTGATGTCATACAGACCCTAAGAGAACACAAATGCCAGCCCAGGCTACTGTATCCTGCAAAACTCTCAATTAACATAGATGGAGAAACCAAGATATTCCATGACAAAACCAAATTTACACAATATCTTTCTACAAATCCAGCACTACAAAAGGATAATAAATGGTAAAAAGCCCAACATAAGGAGGCAAGCTATACCCAAGAAGAGGCAAGAAACTAATCGTCTTGGCAACAAAAACAAAAGAAGAAAAGCACACAAACACAACCTCACATCCAAATATGAATATAACAGGAAGCAATAATCACTATTCCTTAATATCTCTCAACATCAATGGCCTCAACTCCCCAATAAAAAGACATAGATTAACAAACTGGATCATAGCGAGGACCCTGCATTCTGCTGCCTACAGGAAACACACCTCAGAGACAAAGACAGACACTACCTCAGAGTGAAAGGCTGGGAAACAACTTTCAAGCAAATGGTCTGAAGAAGCAAGCTGGAGTAGCCATTCTAATATCAAATAAAATCAATTTCCAACTAAAAGTCATCAAAAAAGATAAGGAAGGACACTTTATATTCATCAAAGGAAAAATCCACCAAGATGAACTCTCAATCCTAAATATCTATGCCCCAAATACAAGGGCACCTACATCGTAAAAAGAAACCTTACTAAAGCTCAAAACACATTGCACCTCACACAATAATAGTAGGAGATTTCAACACCCCACTCTCATCAATGGACAGATCATGGAAACAGAAATTAAACAGAGACGTAGACAGACTAAGAGAAGTCATGAGCCAAATGGACTTAACGGATATTTATAGAACGTTCTACCCTAAAGCAAAAGGATATACCTTCTTCTCAGCTCCTCATGGTACTTTCTCCAAAATTGACCATATAATTGGTCAAAAAACAGGCCTCAACAGATACAGAAAGATAGAAATAATCCCATGCGTGCTATCGGACCACCACGGCCTAAAGCTGGTCTTCAATAACAATAAAGGAAGAATGCCCACATATACGTGGAAACTGAACAATGCTCTACTCAATGATAACCTGGTCAAGGAAGAAATAAAGAAAGAAATTAAAGACTTTTTACAATTTAATGAAAATGAAGGTACAACATACCCAAACTTATGGGACACAATGAAAGCTGTGCTAAGAGGAAAACTCATAGCGCTGAGTGCCTGCAGAAAGAAACAGGAAAGAGCATATGTCAGCAGCTTGACAGCACACCTAAAAGCTCTAGAACAAAAAGAAGCAAATACACCCAGGAGGAGTAGAAGGCAGGAAATAATCAAACTCAGAGCTGAAATCAACCAAGTAGAAACAAAAAGGACCATAGAAAGAATCAACAGAACCAAAAGTTGGTTCTTTGAGAAAATCAACAAGATAGATAAACCCTAGCCAGACTAACGAGAGGACACAGAAGTGTGTCCAAATTAACAAAATCAGAAATGAAAAGGGAGACATAACTACAGATTCAGAGGAAATTCAAAAAAATCATTAGATCTTACTATAAAAGCCTATATTCAACAAAACTTGAAAATCTACAGAAATGGACAATTTCCTAGACAGATACCAGGTACCGAAGTTAAATCAGGAACAGATAAACCAGTTAAACAACCCCATAACTCCTAAGGAAATAGAAGCAGTCATTAAAGGTCTCCCAACCAAAAAGAGCCCAGGTCAGACGGGTTTAGTGCAGAATTCTATCAGACCTTCATAGAAGACCTCATACCAATATTATCAAACTATTCCACAAAATTGAAACAGATGGAGCACTACGAATTCCTTCTATGAAGCCACAATTACTCTTATACCTAAACCACACAAAGACCCAACAAAAAAAGAGAACTTCAGACCAATTTCCCTTATGAACATTGACGCAAAAATACTCAACAAAATTCTGGCAAACCGAATCCAAGAACACATCAAAACAATCATCCACCATTATCAAGTAGGCTTCATCCCAGGCATGCAGGGATGGTTTAATATACGGAAAACCATCAACGTGATCCATTATATAAACAAACTGAAAGAACAAAACCACATGATCATTTCATTAGATGCTGAGAAAGCATTTGACAAAATTCAACACCCCTTCATGATAAAAGTCCTGGAAATAATAGGAATACAAGGCCCATACCTAAACATAGTAAAAGCCATATACAGCAAAACAGTTGCTAACATTAAACTAAATGGAGAGAAACTTGAAGCAATCCCACTAAAATCAGGGACTAGACAAGGCTGCCCACTCTCTCCCTACTTATTCAATATAGTTCTTGAAGTTCTAGCCAGAGCAATCAGACAACAAAAGGAGATCAAGGGGATACAGATCGGAAAAGAAGAAGTCAAAATATCACTATTTGCAGATGATATGATAGTATATTTAAGTGATGCCAAAAGTTCCACCAGAGAACTACTAAAGCTGATAAACAACTTCAGCAAAGTGGCTGGGTATAAAATTAACTCAAATAAATCAGTAGCCTTCCTCTACACAAAAGAGAAACAAGCCGAGAAAGAAATTAGGGAAACGACACCCTTCATAATAGACCCAAATAATATAAAATACCTCGGTGTGACTTTAACCAAGCAAGTAAAAGATCTGTACAATAAGAACTTCAAGACACTGAAGAAAGAAATTGAAGAAGACCTCAGAAGGTGGAAAGATCTCCCATGCTCATGGATTGGCAGGATTAATATAGTAAAAATTGCCATTTTACCAAAAGCGATCTACAGATTCAATGCAATCCCCATCAAAATACCAATCCAATTCTTCAAAGAGTTAGACAGAACAATTTGCAAATTCATCTGGAATAACAAAAACCCAGGATAGCTAAAACTATCCTCAACAATAAAAAAAGGACTTCAGGGGGAATCACTATCCCTGAACTCAAGCAGTATTACAGAGCAATAGTTATAAAAACTGCATGGTATTGGTACAGAGACAGACAGATAGACCAATGGAACAGAATTGAAGACCCAGAAATGAATCCACACACCTATGGTCACTTGATTTTTGACAAAGGAGCCAAATCCATCCAATGGGAAAAAGATAGCATTTTCAGCAAATGGTGCTGGTTCAACTGGAGATCAACATGTAGAAGAATGCAGATCGATCCATGCTTATCACCCTGTACAAAGCTTAAGTCCAAGTGGATCAAGGACCTCCACATCAAACCAGACACACTCAAACTAATAGAAGAAAAACTAGGGAAGCATCTGGAACACATGGGCACTGGAAAAAAATTTCCTGAACAAAACACCAATGGCTTATGCTCTAAGATCAAGAATCGACAAATGGGATCTCATAAAACTGCAAAGCTTCTGTAAGGCAAAGGACACTGTGGTTAGGACAAAACGGCAACCAACAGATTGGGAAAAGATCTTTACCAATCCTACAACAGATAGAGGGCTTATATCCAAAATATACAAAAGAACTGAAGAAGTTAGACAGCAAGGAGACAAATAACCCTATTAAAAATGGGGTTCAGAGCTAAACAGAGAATTCACAGCTGAGGAATGCCGAATGGCTGAGAAACACCTAAAAAGAAATGTTCAACATCGTTAGTCATAAGGAAATGCAAATCAAAACAACCTGAGATTTCACCTCACACCAGTGAGAATGGCTAAGATCAAAACTCAGGTGACAGCAAATGCTGGCGAGGATGTGGAGAAAGGGAACACTCCTCCATTGTTGGTGGGGTTGCAGACTGCTACAACCATTCTGGAAATCAGTCTGGAGGTTCCTCAGAAAATTGGACATTGAACTGCCTGAGGATCCAGCTATACCTCTCCTGGGCATATACCCAAAAGATGCCCCAACATATAAAAAAAGACACGTGCTCCACTATGTTCATCGCAGCCTTATTTATAATAGCCAGAAGCTGGAAAGAACCCAGATGCCCTTCAACAGAGGAATGGATACAGAAAATGTGGTACATCTACACAATGGAATATTACTCAGCTATCAAAAACAATGACTTTATGAAATTAGTAGGCAAATGGTTGGAACTGGAAAATATCATCCTGAGTGAGCTAACCCAATCACAGAAAAGACATACATGGTATGTACTCATTGATAAGTGGCTATTAGCCCAAATGCTTGAGTTACCCTAGATGCCTAGAACAAATGAAACTCAAGACGGATGATCAAAATGTGAGTGCAGATGGCTCATTAGAGACACAGCCAGAATACAGCAAATACAGAGGCGTATGCCAGCAGGAAACCACTGAACTGAGAGCAGGACCCTGTTGAAGGAATCAGAGAAAAGAACTGGAAGAGCTTGAAGGAGCTCGTGACCCCATATGTACAGCAATGCCAACCAACCAGAGCTTCCAGGGACTAAGCCACTACCCAAAGACTATACATGGACTGACCCTGGACTCTGACCTCGTAGGTTGCAATGAATATCCTAGTAAGAGCACCAGTGGAAGGGGAAGCCCTGGGTCCTGCTAAGACTGAACCCCTAGTGAACTAGACTATTGGGGAGAGGGCAGCAAGGGGGGAGGGTTGGGAGGGGAACACCCATAAGGAAGGGGAGGGGGGAGGGGGATGTTTGCCCGGAAACCGGGAAAGGGAATAACACTCGAAATGTATATAAGAAATAATCAAGTTAATAATAAAAAAAAAAAAAAAAAAAAAAAAAAAAAAAGAGTTTCATTGGCCATGGTGTCTTTTCACAGCAATAGAGCAGTAACAAAAATAGTCCCAAGGAATGGATAGAGACCCACATCAAATCCTTATGCATAGAGATATCACAGACTTTCCTATTTACTATTCTCTTTAAGCCTTCTTTGGGAAACCAGTTAGAAGGACAGGTGAATGAGGCCCTGCCAGCCGAATTGCCTAGCTCCCTGGATTTGGTCCTCCAAGACCCACTCTATTACATATTCTTCAACCTTTCAAACAAGTAAAAGACCTGTATGACAAGAACTTCAAGTCTCTGAAAAAAGAAATTAAAGAAGGTATTAGAAGATTTGAGGAGTTCCCATGCTCACGGATCAGTAAGATTAACATAGTAAAATGGCCTTCTTACCAAAAGCACACTACAGATTCAATGCAATTCCTATAAAAATTCCAACACAATTATTTTAGAACTTGGAAGAACAATCCTCAATCTTCTTTTTGAGACACAGTATTGCCCAAACTAGTTTTGAGCTCTTATCCTTTTACCTCAAATTCCCAAGTACCCGTGGTTATAAGTAAGTATCACCATGTCTGGTTCTACATGTGCACTTTAATCAGAAAAAAAATGAAACGAAATATATAAGCAGAGTGGAAATGCTTAAGAAAGGTTGACATTTGCTATATTTAAAATGAATTTTATTAGATTTTTCTAGAGTTTTAAGCAAACATTTCAGCCATGTAAAATAAATTTAGTTTACATGTAAGATTTTCCCCAAACAATAGTTCAGTATATGTGTGAAGGGGACTAATTGTTGGAGCTCAGTTCATTCAACTTAAGCTGAACTTTGTAAGTTAGAAAGTGAAGGTGATTTCCCATCTTAAAAGGTTATGAGTAGAAAACAGAAAAGTTTCAAAGGAAGAAAGCATTTAGATTTGTATGCATAATAAACGCATTATTTTTAGATGTAAGTGTGGCTGGCGCTGCTGATTTGCTGATTAAATGGCAACTCCAGAAACCCTGCCCCCTCACTTCCTCCCCGTGAAGAGATTGGAAAGAACACCTGTCCTAGCTTTCTTGCTTTCAGGCAGCTATGTTGCATTGTTCTCGCCACTGAGACTGCATGGGCTCCCTAGGAAGTTTTAGATGTAGCTTTCCTGAAACAAGAAACAGATGACACTATTGCGATCCCTTCCCATATTTCAGCCTCCAACATGAGATGGTACCCAACCCAAGCACAGCAGCCTTCTGACAACTGTGACTTCAGCTCTGGCAAAACCAAGGGAACTAACAGGTGCTGAGACACGCCCAACCTTAGACTCACTTGCCCATCAGACTCCTTTCAATGAGAAGAATAAACCCTTTCATTTTAGACCATGATAGATCAGATTTTTTCTACTAATAATCAATGACCTGAGTAGGTGGCGCATGCCTTTTATGTACCAAGCTTCTCAACACTTGGGAAGCAGAGGCAGGTGAATCTCTGTAAATTTTAGGCTGGTCAGTTTGGTCTACAGAGTGAGGTCTAGGACAGCCATATATATATATATATATATATATATATATATATATATATATATATATATATATATGTCATGACTCAAATCAAACCAAACCAAGCCAAGCCAAACCAAACCAAACCAAACCAAACCAAACCAAACCAAACTAAAGCCAAGCCAAGCCAAGCCAACCAACCAAACAAACAGACAAACAAATAGAAACACAAGTGTCACCCAAAGACTATACATGGACTGACCCTGGGCTCCAACCTCATAGGTAGGAATGAATGGCCTAGTAAGAGCACCAGTGGAAGGGGAAGCCCTTGGTCCTGCCAAGGCTGAACCCCCAGTGATGGGGATTGTTGGGGGGAGGGAGCTTATGGGGGGAGGATGGGGAGGGGAACACCCATATAGAAGGGGACGAGGAGGGGTTAGGGGGATGTTGGCTTGGAAACTGGGAAAGGGAATAACAATTGAAATGTAAATAAGAAATACTCAATTTAATAAAGATGGAGGAAAAAAAAAGAAACACAAGTGTCTTTTTTCCACCAAGTTTTCTTTCAAAGGTGTAAAATACCAGATTGGCAATGTATTTGAAGGACAGCAGGACCATTAGGGAGACTGTGGAGTGTACAACACTGAAGTAGCAGGAAGTTGTAGCGTTAGTGGGTGGGATCCTCACTGGCCTGATTTGATCAGGAGGGATTAGAACTATTACATCATGTACATAAATAAAGAAATATTCAATAAAAATGTAGTTTACAATAAGAAGAAAAGGAACTATTACATCGTTTCTGGTGCCTAGGCAGATGGAAGCAGAGAGACACGGTGGGCAGGTTGTGGGTCTGGCATACAGGTGTGCTGTGTTCTGTTTGACAGGATGGGCCCCAGCCCTGCAGCCTCAAGTTCACATTCTCCACGGAAGCTGGAGAGAAGCAGCTGAGGGAGAACATGGACCCTTCTGCTTCCTGCCGACACCACGCTAGCATCCCAGGTTAAGGAGGAGAGAGCTTACCTTTCCTCTGAGGGAGAAAAGATGCACTGAATATTAAAGTACTCTGCAAGTTTTATACCTTAGTTTTCCATGAATAGTCACAGTCCAGTTCTGAGGTTCCTTTGGCCTGATACAAATTTCACCCGTCACCTAGTTTTAAGTATCAAGCTCATGCCAATTCAATAATAACAACGAAGCAGAGGAAGTCATTTAGCACGACTGTAGACTTTTATAGGAATGTTAATTTTCTACTGAAAAGACAACTGCATCTTGACTGGATTCCTTCTGTCCCAGTTGGCAAGTTATAATCTTGCACTTTGTCTTAGAAAAGAAAAGCAACCTTTCTTTGTTAATACACAAGCCATTAATTGAGAATTTGCAGCCACTTGTTTCATCCTGGAAGCTGAATTGTCATACAAATATTTGCAAAGCATGCTTGTCCCTGGTGTGGTGGAGGAAAAGCAGTGAGTGTCGGGACTCCACGGACAAGGGGCCTTCATCTGTCACTTCCACAGCTCCGTGAACTTATGAAAGCCTCGACCTTCGCTTTCATTATGTGGAAAATCAGCGGTCACAGTAACTAAATGGTTTTCCTTCACGCTAATGGTCCCTCTGCTGCTTCATGACATACCATATAGTTAAATCTAGGTTCAGTGTACGGAAGAGAGAGAGTGCAGTTTTACCTTTCTGTCTCCCATGAGCTTCTTCTGTTCTTTTTCATTCTTTTTGATCACTTTTCCCATTCTTATGTCCATATTTATGTTTTACATTTGAGTGTGTGTGTGCATGTAGGTGTGTATAATAGTTAAATCTTGATTCTGCTTACGAGACACGCATTGTTTGTCCTTTTGAGACTAGATGATTTTATTTGACATGCTGATCTCCAGTTCCACTCATTTTGCTGAATTACACAGTTCCATTCATCTAGTTGATGTTTTGCTTTATCCGTTAATGGTCTGAATGTATACTTTGGCTGCTGTGACTAGTGTTACAACAAACATGGAAGATATGGATGTTCAGGTGTCTCTGTGGTATGCTGATGGTTCCTGTGTGTATATGCCTAGGAGTAGAATAGTTTGTTCATATGGTGATTCTATTTTTGTTTTTCTGAGGAACTTCCACAATCATTGCAAGTTATTCCAGTTCTTATTTGCACTAAATAGTTGAGAATAACTATTTTAATTGAGTTGAGATAGAATCTCAAAGTAATTTTAATTTGTAGTTGCTCGATGATAATACTATTGAACATACTTTTTTCCCCAAATACTGGTTAGTCATTTAGCTGTCTTTCTTCCTCCTTTTTTCCTCCTTTCTTCTTTCCTTTCTCTCTCTGTCTCTGTTTCTCTATCTCTCCTTATCTCTGTGTGTCTGTCTCTCTGTCTCTCTGTCTCTCTCTCTCTCTCTCTCTCTCTCACACACACACACACACACACACACACACACACACACACACACACACACACACACACACACAGCAGGGTCTCACTAGCCTTGAACTGACAGAGATCTTCCTGATTCTGCTCTTGAGTGCTGAGATTAAATGTATGTCATGTTCATCCATGCCCAAATGTAGTTCTTCTCTTGAAAACTATCAAGTTCATTTGCTGATTTGTTTATAGGATATTTTTGGATGTTTAGTTTTGAGTACTTTTTAGACTCTAGACACGAATCTCCTGGCAGGTATCTCTCCTGTCCTGTAGGCTGTCTCCTTGTTGGGAGCGATGCCCATGAAGCCCTCCATTATTGATGTTATTATTATGGTTAGAATTAAGTATGACTGGGTTCATGGAAAATCCCCAGCCAGCTGCAGGAGACTAATACAAATCTGGTGGTCAGGATGAATGATATGATAAAGCTAAAACCAGCATCCTGCTGACTAATAGATATGACAAACCTGTGACCTTTCTGACAACCTGTCAACATCAACCTACTCCCTGACCATATGAATATTGTGTCCTTGGCCTATGTAAATGTTTCTTACTTCCCCCTCCCTCTGTTACCCATGTTATGGTATAAATTCAGCCTTGGGGAAAAATAAAGTTGTCACCTTGATCAGACTCTTGCCTTGGCGTCCTTCTTCGCATTCTTTGTCCCCCATTCTCTTCCGGGTACCCCCGGACCCCTCGTTAACTGTCCTGCAGGACCTGACATCTCCTCACTCTACTTGGTGTTGCTTTCACACGAGAAAGTTTTTTTCCTGAATCATTTAAGCCTTGTCTTTCTTGGGAGTTCTTGGAGACTGGGTAGCAGTTAAAAGAGATGAAAAATCATGACTACTGATTATCAAGTGAGAAACAAGGAGGTTGGTGGGCACCAGCATTTTTGTTTTTGTTTTGTTTTCTGTCTGAGAGCAAGTCGCTGCCATTTTTGTGTAATTGCATTGTGTCCCAAGGTCTGTGTGAACTGTGTATGCATGGAGAGAGAGACAGCAGCTGGGTTCTGTGGAACTCTGGAGTCTTTTTACTGAGTGTTGGTGTGGTTCAAAGGCAGCAGCTGGAGAGCAAGGGTCGAAAGGCTCTTTGCTCGTTTGACTAAATGCTTGCTGTCAAATTGGCAACAGCATAGACTCCTTTCTTGATATAGCCATATATCTTGGACTTCCAAAGTAGACCTAAGACCAACAGCTCTCCAAAAATTCTTCAGACCCTCAGTATCATATAGAGACAGCTGAGACATTCATCTCCATCAGATGCAACTTCCAGATTCTTGACCGCTCTAGTCTGAGGCAGCCATTGTTGGACTACCTAGACTTTATTATGTAAACAAATCTAATACATCCTCTATCAGTTAGTAATGTTCCTCCAGAGAGCACTGACCTTGTCCCTCAGTAGGACAGAGATCTTCTGTAGGATGCCTGCCCTACTTGAGAAGAAGAAATGCTTAACAAAGAGGCCAAGAAGAGCTCAAACACACAGCTCTTCTGTATTTCCACCCAACCCAGTCTGCTTCTCTCAGATCAGACCTTTTCTAGGCAATTAAATTTCCATGGAGATGTCTATATGTCAATAAAACAATAGACAAATTATTTTACAAACCAATTCCCTTATGATCAAGATACAAAATTTCTCAATAAAATAATTGCAAACCAAATATAAGAACACATTAAAAAAGATTATCTTCTGTAATCAAGTAAGCTTGAGCCCAGAGAGGGAGGGATGGTTCAACATATGTATATTCATAAACACAATCTACCTCATAAACAGACTGAAAGTCAAAAACCACACAATCATCTCAAATGCAGGAAAGACCTTTGACAAATCCAACATACCACCATCCTAAAACTCTTGGAGATACTAGGTATAAAAGGGACATACACAATATAATAAAGGCAATATAAAGCAAGCTCACAGCCAATGTCAACCTAAATGGATAGAAACCCAAAGCATTTTCATTAAAATTATGAACAATTATATCTACTCTCTCCCCATCTATTCAGTAAAGTACTTGAAGTGCGCGCGCGCGCACACACACACACACACACACACTCACATACAAACCCATGATAGCTAAAAAAATCTTGAATAATAAAAGAACTGCTGGAGGTATCAGCATTTCAGATTTCAAGTTATGCTACAGAGCTATAGTAATAAAAACAGCATGGTATTGACATAAAAAGAGACATGTTGATCAATGGATCTAATCGAAGACCTAGACATAAGTCCACACATCTATGGACACCTGTTTTTTGACAAAGAATTCAGAAATACACACTGATAAAAAGAGACGGTAAGTCCAACAAATAGTGATGGTCAAACTGGACCACTGAATGTTGAATCCAAATAGATCCATATTCTGCACTAAAGTCAACTCCATGTGAATCAAAAACCTTGATTAGGCCAGGCATGCTGAATCTGATAGGAGAAAGCGCAGGCTAGTTTTGAACTCACTGTCACATGAGAAGACTTTCTGAACAGAACACTATTAACACAGACACTGCAATTAATAGATGGGACTTCATAGAAAGCTTCTGTGCAGATCTTTACCAGTTATATATCTGACAGAGAATTAATATCTAAAATATATAAAGAAACAAAATACTGGATATAAATAAAACAAGGGTTGGAGGCCTGGCTCAACATTTAAAAGCTGCTTTTCCAGAGAACCTGAGTTCAATTCTCAGTACCCACATGGCAACTCACAACTGTCTGTAACTTCAGTTTCGTGGGATCCAACACCCTCACACAGACATACATACAGGCATAAGACCAATGCACATAAAATAAAAATAGATTAAAAAGAAAACAAATTAGCTAATTTAAAAATTGGGTATTGCTGGGTGCTGATAATGCATGACTTTAACCTAGCACTGGGGAGGCAGAGGCAGGCAGATCTCTGTGAGTTCAAGGCCAACCTGGTCTGCAGAGTGAGTTCCAGGACAGGCAAGGGGAAATCCTGTCTCTAAATAAATAAATAAGCAAACAATAGATAAACAAACAAACAACAAACAAACAGGAGATAATTCTTAGGAGAGGAAGCACAAATGAGATATGTTTAACTTCCTTAGTCATCGGGGAAATGCAAATCAAAATTATTTACACCATTCAGGATAGTCAAAATCAATACAACAAATGATGAAAAGATGTAGTACAGGAAACTCTCATCTTTTCCTGGTGGGAGTGCAAACTTGTACATTCATTATAAAAATAAGTGTGGTGGCTCCTCAGGAAGCTGGGAATAGATCTACCTCAAGATCCAGATATACCAACCACTCTTGTACCTATACCCAAAGGATTCTAACTTCTACGCCAGAGATATTTGCTGAATCATGTTCTTTGTTACTTTATTCATAATGGCCAAAAATTGGAAACAGCCTAGATGTTCATCAACAGATGAATGGATAAAGAAAATGTGACACATGTGCACAATGAAATATTGCTCAGCTGTTTAAAAAACAAAATTCTCAGATAAATGCATGGAACTTTAAAAAAACATTCTGGATGAAGCAACACTGACCCCAAAAGGCAAATATGGTGTTTCTTAAATGTGGATTTTAGCTTTTAAGCCTTTGAAAGGCATGCTACAATCCATACAACCTCAGAAATTAGGTATAAAGTAAATGTGTGTGTGTGTGTGTGTGTGTGTGTGTGTGTGTGAGAGAGAGAGAGAGAGAGAGAGAGAGAGAGAGAGAGAGAGAGAGAGGAAATATCTCCCAAGGAAGGGGAAATAGAAGGAGGGGAGGGGACTGGAACAGAAGGATTAGATGGGGTGGATAAATGAAGAGGGAGTCAAGGAAGAAAATATGGGGAAGGACAACTAATACTGAAAAGTCTAACACTAATGTTTAAGAGGTCATATGGAAACCTACTATGTAGAAGCTGTACACACACACACACACACACACACACACACACACACACACACACACACACACACACACACACACACACAGAGCTACTGAGTGAATTTTCAGGTGCCAGAAATGAGTTCCATCTAGTTGAGTTGTTGCCTAAGGGGCTCTATGGAAATGCTCAGACAACTCAGGCTATGCCAGGGCTATTGGTTGCTCTCCACAAATGGATGGTAAGGCCTTATTGCGGAAGATGACATTACACATTTCATTCAACATGGAGAAGTCAGGTTGGTGCCTCACGAAAACCTTTAGCCCTACTGACTAACATTCATGGTACTGTAAAGTACTCTTCATGTTATCAGTGGGGAAAGGTATCTATCAACTTAGCCACAGACCTTGCAATATACAATAGTTATCCTTCCTGTATGCTAAATGACTCCAGTGGCACAAACATTGTGAGAGTAACCAACCACTATCTGATTAGATTTCAGGCTCACTCCATGAGATGGAACCCATGCTGACACTATTTGGATGGCCTGGAACCTATATCTTGATTGACCATGGGCCTGGGGAGAAATCAATAGTATGGCTCTGCTGAAGGAAATAGCAACCAAACGACTCCTAAAGACATTCTGTTACACCCACAGATCAGTGTCTTGCCACACCACCATCAGAGAAACTCTCTCCTGCAGCAGATCGAACTAATACAGAGACCCACAACCAGACACGGTACAGAGAGTGAGAGACCTTGGAACACTCAGTTCTGAACCGGACGTCTCTATATCAAACCCTCCCCTTAGGGTTCTGGGATCTATGGGGAAGAGGAAGTGAAAAGATTGTAAGAGCCAGAGAGTATGAATGACATGAAGGAAGCGGAAATTTCCAGACACAACAGTAATGACACACATATGAACTCAGAGACTGTGGCAGCATGAACAAGGCCTGCACTGGCTCAAGTCAAACAAGGGTCCATCACTTAGAGGGGATGTGGACACAAGCCCCCTTCCCTAACCCCAAAGATGTCGCCAATCGACGTCATCATTAGTTTTTCCCAGAGGTGTCTCACTGGGTATATAAGCCACACTTAAGGGTAGACCCCATGGCTAGTAGATGGCCAACAAAATTCTTACTTTTTTTGTTTTTTCTCCTATTATATTGCTAGGGCATTAAAAAAAATCTAGCTAATCTTATGATTGTGTGTTTTAACATTCAATCATGTGTTTCTATATGCATGTATGTGTTGTGTGTTTATGTGCATTTCTTGTTCTTTTTCTTTCCTTTTTTTTGGTGTCTGTTTTCTAAAGAGAGAGATCAAGGAGGTAAGGCAAAGAGTTGGACAGGTGGGGAGGTAGGGAGGGTTTGGGAGGAGATAGGGTAGGGGAAACAGAGATCGGAATATATTTACTGATTTTCAATTAGAAAGAAAAGAAAAAAGGTTTTTTTCCCTCTTCTTTCCCATTTTACTTAGATCCCTATCTTTTATATCTTCCTTGTATGGATATGTGTGACAGAGTTCCACACCAGTGTCTCTGAGATTCCTGTTGGCTTAGCTTTAGTCCCCATAATTCCCTGAAGGGAATGTCGTCCCTGTGGAGCAGTCCAGGATGCTTTTAGGCCTAATTGATTTTTATTCTATGTCCTCTGGAGTTCTGTCACCTTCTGTTAGCTTTTCTCCCTGTATTTTCACCAGCCACCCATTTGTGTCATTAACCTGTCTGGCTCTGTGATATCATCACTACAGCCCCAACCTCTTACTATCTGAGTCTGCTGCAGCTGAAGACAGATTCTTACAGCTCTTCGTCCTCTGTGTACAGAGTGGACAGATCTGCTCTGAGTAGGCACAAGTTACCTTCTCTTCTCTCTCTGTTTTTTCATGTCTGTGATGTTATGAACTAGTTTTTAAGAGTTTAGGATAAAAAAAAAACCCCTCAATTGTGAGATGTCCCACATATTAACCCAGGCTCACCATTTGTACAATAAACACACAGATACCCCCATTTTCCAGTACAGAGTAGCTGAGATTTATGTGTTTTGTGTTTATGTATTTCTAGCATGTCTCAGGCTGTGGCATTTTTACACCACCAGTCTCATTCCGTTCCTTCTCAGTGACGTGGCAATGGGCAGTTTCACCAATTATGTTGCTGGAGCAGCCAGGAAATAAGATCCAAAACCAAGGGCACTTGAATTATATTTCTTCTCAATACCTTTTCACTTAACACTTAATCTCTGCTCCTACTGCTGCATCCACCATTCCAATCTGCACTAGCTCATGTCCAGGAGACAAGAAGGTAGTGTCTTTCTTTTGTTTATTGCTTAGCCTTACGGCCAAAGTCTACCTGATCAGCCATCCTGACAACCTTCTTTTTCCCTAAGGAATGTGTCTTCAATAAATTATCATTAAATTATTAGTAGTATTATTACAATGCTGGAGTTTGAATCTAGAGCCTTTGCACATCCTAGGCAAGCACCTCATCACTGAGCTATGTCCTTAATCCTTATTTAAAAATAAATATGTATTTCTAGTTTGTGTACATTTGTGTTTGTCGTATATGCATTTGCGATATAATGACAAAGAGTAGAATGATTGAATTGTTTGTTTTTCATTTAAAATCCATGCTAGGTGGTTTCTAAATATATAACACACTTTTACTACTTAGTGATTGTGCTTTATAATAGATCTGAAACAAATTCATCCTATTGAAGTGTTCACATCCTGGCTTGTAAGCTTCCTGCTCCATTACTCTGGTACCCACCATTCTACTCTCTTCTTGTGCTCATCTGACTGTTGTAAGTTGTGTTCACCAGTAAGACTATGCAGATGTGTCTTTCTGTCCCTCTCTTATTATACTTGCAAAATGCCTTCCAGAATCATCCACATTGTCACAAATGATAATATTCCTTATTTTAACTTTGTAAGTTTGTTTGTTTATTTGTTTGTTTGAGATAGGGTTTCTCTGTGTAGTCCTGGCTGTCCTGAAACTCACTCTGTAGTCCTGGCTGGCCCCAAACTCACAGAGGTCCATCTGCCTCTGCCTCCCAAGTGCTGGTATGAAAGGCCAGCCCCCACCACCTGGCTTCAAGTTCATGTTTTAAAATTGTAATTATTATTATTTGTATTCATGATATGTGTGCAGATACACATGTCATAGCTGTATCATGAGGTCAGGGACAAACTTTGAGGAGTCAGCTCTCACCTTTACATGGGTTCTAGGGATAGGACTCAGTTTGCCAGGCTGTAGTGTAAGCACCTGTACCCATCAGCCATCTCCGTAGCCCAAGATTTCATCTCCTTTTTTTTTTTATTAACTTGAATATTTCTTATATACATTTCGAGTGTTAGATTTCATCTCTTTTTAAAGCTATGTTTTCCCATGAGCTGTGAATGAATTAACAGGACTGCTTCCTGCCTTTAAAACCTTCCGGTTCTTTTCATTCATGTTTCGCTCTGGTAGGTGCACAGTTTTTCATGTTTTGTGCATTTGTCTTAGGTAAGCAGGCTGGGCATGCTCTACGCCTGTTTTACTTTATCCTTGTCACAGCTGTCAAACATGGTTAACAGCATCCTGATTTTACGAGTCCACAAGTCACAACTCAGAGACGCAAACTGCTCCGGGGCCACAGAACTTGTCAGTCAGGAAATAGATTTAGACTTACATCTCATTAAGCCTCATTTATGTCATTCTTTACATGTATGGAATGTCTTTGTCTCCCCACCCCCCCAGTCTTATCCTTCAAAAATCAAGGCTAATTTTATTTTCTAATTCTTGCCTAATTATTTTCCTGTAGATGCTCTTTCCACTCTCTGAAAGCTTTTGTTGCAAAGGTAAGAAAGAAGTCTGAGACCCCATATGTACAACAATGCCAAGCAACCAGAGCTTCCAGGGACTAAGCCACTACCTAAAGACTATACATGGACTGACCCTGGACTCTGACCTCGTAGGGTAGCAATGAATATCCTAGTAAGAGCACCAGTGGAAGGGAAGCCCTGGGTCCCTAAGACTGAACCCCCAGTGAACTAGACTGTCAGGGGAGGGCAGCAATGGGGGAGGGTGGGGAGGGGAACACCCATAAGGGAAGGGGGGGAGGGAAGGGGATGTTTGCCCGGAAACCGGGAAAGGGAATAACACTCGAAATGTACATAAGAAATACTCAAGTTAATAAAAAAAAAAAATAAAAAAAAAGAAAGAAGTCTGTGGGGGTGCACCCCCATAGAGGCAGGGAGAGGGAGGAGGGGATAGGGGGCTTGTAGAGGGGAAACTGGGAAGAGGGATAACATGTGAAATGTAAATAAATAAAATAACCAATAAAAAAAGATGTCTGTTTCTTTTCATTTATTTTCTCAGGGATTTTAAAGATATTTCCCCTACAGGTCCAAAGTGAGGGTGGGGAATCCTGGATCAAAACAAACCTTTTATTATTATTTCTCTACAGAAATGTTGAAGATGCAAACCCTAAAGTCCTGGTGCACGGCTCATGTGGAACATTGGCTTCCTTGAAGGCAACGGCTTATGAGTATAATTTCTTGTAGAATATCGAAGATTTGAATTTTATAAACATGAAGGATGTGGAATGGCAAGGGTAGAAAGGCCCATGATGCTCTAGGGTTGGCTGAATTGCTGACCTGAGGTTCCCACAAGTGTGTGAAAAAAATCTGTATTTAAGTTACTGCTGCTTGGCATTTTTCCTTGTTACATCTAGAATGCATTCTCAACCAATCTTGAGGGGATTGAAGGCAATCAGATTCCTTCCTTGAGGAGAAAAAAGGAGTGTTTTTGGATTTTTTTTTGTTTTTTTTTTTTTAAATAAAAGACTCCTCAAAGCCAAGGCAAATAGTTGGATTAGAGAGGATCACGCTTTAGAAATGATGCTGTGCCATGACTACCTCCTAAGTCTGAGAATTCTATCTTTACAATTTAGAGGACTGAATATCTTTAAGTAATAAAATGTCTAAGCCTATTTACTCTTTTTTTTTTTTTTAAAAAATAGTGCCTCTTTTTATTACAGAAGTGAGTAGCCATCATGAAGGAGTGCTGGACAACTTTGAAAATTATTTTGTACACTGCATAAATAACTTATCTGAAGTCTCTGGGTTTTGCAAGGAAAAAGAGGAGATATGTTTGAAATGTTTGCTTTTGCTTTGTAGAGACAAACAAATGGAAAATCATTCATAAAGCATGAAAAATATCAGTAAAATATCCTTAAAGTCTCATGACAGATCCATCGCAGTTCACTTGTCAAATTTCTAAGACGATGACATCACAGACAGACTTATTTTCCACAGTTTCTCTGAGTCACAATGCTGCTTTTTATTTCAATAGCCTTTTGATTTTCAAGATATATTTAGACCTGGTTTCCATTTTTCTTTACAGGGGAGGATAAATAAAATTTAATAATATAAAAAAATGATGCTGTGGGCTGTGGAGATGGCTCAGTGAAGATTTTGCCATGTAAGCATGCAGAGTTAAGATTGGATTCCCAGCACTTACATAAAAGCTTGGTGCAATAGCTTATGTCTGTAACTCCAGCATTGTGGGGAGATGGCCAGAGACAGTGCGTCCTTTGATTAGTCTCACCTCATCAGTGAATGAGAGAATTTGTTTCAAAAATAAGGTGTGGAGTGAGTGAAGAAGACACCCAATATTGATCTTTTATCTCTACAAACATAAACGTGTACACACATTTAGCTGTACACACATGTACACAGAAAAACTGCCACTTCACAAAATAATTTGAAAGCAAGAGGAGGTGAGTGATGCTTCACAGTGAACATTGGCTGAGAACTATTAGAAGACCATGGACATGGAAAACGGCAACTCCCACGAACCATGACTTTAAAGGTAAATTGAGGCAACTGTGAAGAGTTGCTAGAACTCAATATGTAATTTTCCTTTGATTAGTCTTAGGAAAGTTTAGCAGTGATCTGTGTTTCCAGTGGATGTACCTTTAGCTCTGTGTTAAAAATGTGCTTGGGTCAGACAAACTCAAACTGAGGAACATTGCATTATGTACTGTGAAGGAATTTTAATCCAGCAACATGGTTGCTCTTACAAGAGATCACATACCTTTAAATCCTCAGGATGGAATATAGACATGCCCTTAGTACACACCTTTGATTCCAAACAATGAAGGTAAAGTTAGTTTTTAGGAGGAAGCATAATGTTTGAAACTGATGTCTAATTGAGAGGCAGACAAAATGACGAATCAGAGAAAGATTTGACAGAATAGGATATGCTAAACTCTCAGGAGAACAGAAAGGAAAGAGAGGCTACTTAAGAGAGAGCAGCACAGATGGAGAAAGAGGAGGCAGTTTCTCCAGAGTTTGGAGAGAGAGAGAGAGAGAGAGAGAGAGAGAGAGAGAGAGAGAGAGACAGAGAGACAGAGAGAGACAGAGAGAGACAGAGAGAGACAGAGAGAGACAGAGAGAAACACAGGTGAAGACAGAATGATTAGAACATATTGCCAGGGTTAGTATGAGACCAAGCAGAGCGATTCAGTCAGAAGCTGAGAGAAGCCAGTTTGAATCAGTCAGCTAAGAGAGAAGCTTGGGCCAGAATAGTTGAGTTGAACCAACCAACCAGAGTTCAGAAAACTAGAAAGGGTGAGCTTACTCAGCAGTAAGACTCAGAGGCTGAACACATTCTAGGCCTAGGTAAGGTTGTATGGAGGCTAGAAGCTTCCAGGACTAGGCTTAATTTGGAAATGGGGGCCATAAGCTTCCAAGATGACAATTATGTCTGGCAAATAAAAGATACTTTTATAATATGCAACTGCCTCTATCCTGCTCCATAGGCTGAGAATGTCACATATAATACAGGACTAGGGCAGCTGGTGAAATATGAAGATGGATTTTACACTGAATAGTATTATTTTATTAATACTAAATTTGCAGCACTTAGTAATTGTATGGGGTCTAAGATAATATAATTCTTAGAGACAAACGCTCAAGTGTTTAGCCATTAGCAGTCACAATGCAATTTACTCTGAAATCATTCAGCAAAGAAATGCATGCTCAGGGGTTGGGGATTTAGCTCAGTGGTAGCCAGCTCCGGAAAAAAAAAAAAAAAAAAAAAAAAAAAAAGAGAGAAAAAAATGCATGCTTGGTGAGCGATGAGATCAAATATAGTAAAAAGAATTCAGAAGAAATAATTTTAAATATTATTTCCAAATGTATAAAAAAGTTCAAAATAAGTTTGGTAAAGTTTTTTGAATGATCATTTTTATTGGAGGCTGAAAGTGGTTTTTGCAAAGTTTTCGGATTTTCAGTGTTTGGAGATGCCTTTACTGCTTTCCACGTCGAGTTTGGGTTGTGCAAACCAGCTTTGAGAAAATAGAAAATGACCCAGGCATTGTGTGCGTGTGTGTGTGTGTGTGTGTGTGTGTGTGTGTAGTTCTCTGAGAATTCTGGGTATGAAACAGAAGGACTTTATATTCTAGGAATATTGTTCATAAGATAGTTTATTTCACCTTGGAATGTGTGATTTTGGAAAAACCTGTGAGAATGGGACAATCTCAAAGGCACAGTACGTCTGCAAGAACTAGATACAATGTGCAGTGGAGACCTTGGCTGCGTGTCCTTGGGTCATATAGGGAATTGTCTACGGCCAGGGAATGCCTACAGGCCACAGGTTAGGTGGCCAGGGTCTCCTTAGGAGTCACATGGTCCTACTATTCTCTTAGTGATGCCTACTAAAGGCTTAATTTGAATCTGTTTCCTATAGCTACTTACAATTATCAAAAGCAAAGAGGCTTATTTAAATGTAATTAAACACTGCATTTTCCTGCTTTTACCCTCTCTTGGGATTACTCTAGTGTCAGACAGAAGGAGTGGCTATTGTTGCTCTCCACACTTGAAGCAGGATCCCTGCATAGAATGACTGGCTGCTGTGACTGTGACAGTTATCTGAGAAGTTTCCAGTTGTACTACTGTGTTCTTTGTATAGAATTTAAAATCACACACACACACACACACACACACACACACACACACACACACACACATTTTTGGTTTGGTTTGATTTGGTTTCAGACAAGGTGTCCAACAGTTAAGAGCACTTTCTCTCTCTCTCTCTCTCTCTCTCTCTCTCTCTCTCTCTCTCTCTCTCTCACTCACACACACACACACACACACACACACACACACTCTTTCTGGTTTGGTTTGATTTGGTTTCAGATAAGGTATGAGTTGACCCAGAAGTTAAGAGCACTGGCTGCTCTTCCAGAGGACCTGGGTTCAATTCCCAACACCCACATGGTGGCTCAGAATTATTTATAATCCAACTCCAGGGAATCTGATACTCTTTTCTGGCCTTTACAGCCACCAGGTATGCACATAGCAGTACATACACGTAGGCAAAGCATTTATCATGTAAAATAAACATAAAAATCTTAAGATATTTTTACTTGTCTTTATTATGTGTGAGTTTCTGCCTGCCTGTATGTATGTGCACTGCCTGCATGCTTGGTGCCCACAGAGGCCAGAAGAGGGCTGCTGGATCCTCTGGGGAGGGAGTTATAGGCAGTTATTACTCTGCATTCTATTACACATGTAGCTGCCATTTGAGTTTGCGAACTGGGACCTGTGTCCCTTGCAAGATCAGTATATTTTCTTAACTATAAACTGTCTCTACAACCTCTGAACAGATTCCTTAATGTGTATTTTAGAAATTAGGTTTAATACCTCCTAGGTATTAGGTGCAGTTAAGTGAAATTAAGGTATCAAGGAGCTACAACCTGCTGCCTTTTCCTGCGTACAAAGGTTAACTCCCTCTGTCCACCTGCCTTAACTTCTAGGTTAGTTATATTGTAACTAAGAGCTATGCTAAAATCACCTTTCAGGGACTCCATGCCAACATCCGGCAAACATCAATCCGTAAAGTTATAGCACCATATGTCAAATACCTGCTGTCACACATGGTCCCCATGGAAGGAAAGGACCTCTTTACTACCACGTAGAGATTACTGACGTCTTTGATCTAGTCTTATAAACGTCTACCAGGAACTAGCCAGCCTGTAAGCTCTTTGTGAGGCACCTCCGTTCCTCTCCTGATTGCCGGGTAATGAACATGTTTTCTAGTGAGCACTTAGTTTACGTTGCTGGCGTCATGGCCTCCTTTCCCTGTCCACGCTGTCACCTCAAATTAAGGGTGAGACTTGTGATGGAGGCGCTTGCTGATTCAGGTCACCAGGTTAAGTAGTGAGGGGGGACTTATTTTCTTCCTGTTCAGATATACTTTGTTACAGTTGTTGCCATCTGGCCTTGCTTTGTGTGACTGCCTGCTAAATACCCATCTGTATCCAGATCACAAGACCATTAAGCCGGTTAGATACGCACCTGTGGTAGGTAGGAGGCAACACCATCCCTCTGTAATTAGTTTTTAGGGAGAGGAGGTCTAGATTCCTACATATTCTATTGTGAGGGAGGAGGTTGTTTTTTCAAGACTGTATTTCTCTGAGTAGCCCTGGCTGTCCTGGAACAATCTCTGTAGATCGAGCTGGCCTCTCACTCGCAGAGATCCACCTGCCTCTGCCTCCTGAGTGCTGGGATTACAGGTGTGCCACCACTGCCGGACTCCACACTCCTTTACAGAAAATGACTGGCTTTTCTCTGACCCTCTGAGTCATTTTGCCTCCTCTTATTTTTAGGGTTAAGCAATTCTTTTTCTCACCTTTCATCTAGAGAACTTTTGTTTACAACTGTTATTAATGTGTCAACTCCCCATCTCTATCGTGTCCCAGTGTGGATAGCCAAGCTGTCTGATGAGGAGTCTTCTCCTTAGCGGCTGGCTTTCTACTCAGCCAGCATGGTCATCACACAGCAGCTAGAAGATTCTTCAAAACCCAAGATCATGAAGTGTCCTAATTCCAAAATTCTCCTGGGACCTTACTGTCCTTAGAATATCATTCCACCTTTTCACCTTTACCCTGTGTCGTAGATGAAGAGGTCACGACTGTCCGTTGGCTTACTTCCTTCCCTCTTTCCCCCAGTCTTTGTAGCACTATCCACTCTGTGTTCTCATCTTGGCCCTACTTCCAGGTCTTTGAGTCAGTCTATCTGTCTGGATATCTGGATTATCACTACCCGGATCCCTACAGAACAAAGAGTTCTTCTCATAAGTAGCAGTCCCTTAGGAAGACTGTCTTGATCTGAAGCTAAGCAGGTTGGGCCTGGTTAGTACTGGGAGACACAGTTGAAGATCATTCTAGCTAATGTTCCCTACCTACCTTCCTAGTTACTATTCTATTCCATTGTGTTTCTTTTCTTTAGGACATATTACCATTGGGAAATTTTTGTGCTAGCATGATGGCTAGTTTTGCTTTTTGGCTTGATACAATGTAAATAAAACTAGGAAGAGAGTCTCAATGAGGAATTGTCTAGGTTGGGCTGACTCACCGGCATGCATGTGAATGAGGAAATTTCTTTCTTAAAGTTTAGATTTTTATTTTGAGAATTTCATACATGTTCTGTATTTATGTCCTTTCCATCCCACCCTGTCTCCTGTTCAAATTCCCCTTTGTCCTCCCACTAAAATTCATCACTTTCTTTTCTTTAAATAACATTGTTACACTGGGTTAATTGAAGTGGGGAGGCCCATCCTGAATGTGGGTGGTGCTATTTCATGGGCTTGGCCCTGAACTGAGTGAAAAGGAGAGGGGGGAGCCAAGCTCAGTGGTGGATTCATTAAGCCTCTGGTTTTGGCTGTGCATGTCATGTGACTACTGCTTCTGGTTCCTGCTGTCTTGACTTTCAGGCCATTGCAGCCTGGCATTGTGAGTCAGAGAAACCTTATTGCCCTTAAGTTGCTTTTGTCAATGTATTTTATAATGGCGACAGGAAATGAAACTAAGACAATTAATTAGTCTACCTTCTGTTAAGTATCCTTTCTAGAATGTATATACCCATTGGTGAAGGGCCTTTGTGGTATTGACCCCAATGATTTCTTAAATGACTTTATTCATGTTAGGCACAGTGTGGTAAACTCAGAGGTGGAGGAAAGGAGCATGAACAGTCAAGTATTTGTGTACTTAGAGCATTTAGGACAGAACTTGAAAACTGCTGTGAAGTTCTCTATAATATGCATGGAAAGTATCCCTCTATTTCACCCTTTACCAGTAAGGACTGAATTTCTAGAAAAATCCCTGATGTTTGAGATTGGTGCAGTCAGCCAGTGGGTCCTTGCTTCCTCAGAATATGTTGCCCCTCACTGGCTTCTCAAAGACTCTACGGCCCACAGATTCTCTCTATGGAATAACCAGACTAAGGAAACATATTTGTGTTTTGGCTGTTTTTGTTTGTTTGTTTTGGAGGGAGGTGAAAGAAGAATAAAGGGAAAATAAGGGCAGAAAAGAGATAAAAATGAAATATTTTAAATTCTGACGAGCTCTTGAGTAAAGCCAGTCATGGCTTCACCATAGCTGTAGCTGTCACCAAGTGATGGCTAAAAATCCCAGAGAGGCTGGACGTTTATAGTTTAGAACATACATTCCACTAATCAAGGGAACAGAGCCCAACTTTCCTATATTAGCTCAGTTCCTATACACTGGAGTGGTACTTGTGGTGGTTTTGAGATCTTACTGCCCCCTGGCATCCAAGTCTCATGATCCCTAGTTGTTGGTAAATGTTTAGGGAGGATTCGGAGGTGTGGCCTTGCTGGTGAAAAATGTGTTACTGTGGATGGGTGTGGTGGTTTGAAAGAGAATGGTCCTCATGGGGTCGTATATTTGAATAGTTTGACCCTAGTTGGTGAAACTAGGAAGAATTAGGGGCTATGGCCTTGATGAAGGATGTGTAGCATTAGCTGTGGATCTTTGGGTTTCAAAAGCCCACATCATCCCCAGTCAGTTTGTGTGTTCACTCTCTATTCCCCTCTCTTCCCACCGCTACTCCCCTTCTCTCCCTTTCTCTGCCTCAAGCTTGGCTTGAGGACTGAGCTTGCAGCTAGTGCTGTGGTACCATGCTTGCCCATTCTCGGCCATCCTCCTGGCCCTGATGTTCATGGGCTCGTCTTCTGAAACTGCAAGGCCCAATAGACTCTTTGTAAGTTGCCTTGGTCACAGTGTCTCACAGCAATAGAAAGGTAACCAAGACAGTGGGCTTTAAGGTTTCAAAGGACTCCAGCCATTTCCAGTTAGCTCTCTGCCTTCTGTCGGATTGGGAGGAGAGCTCTCAGTTGCAGCTCCATCTGCCAGCCACCTGCTGTGTTTGCTCCACCATCATGGACTCTAATCCTCGGGAATGCCATGGTATTTTAACACAGAGAAAGAAAAGTAGCTATGACAGTATGTGCTGTTTATAAGAAATGGTAAAATGATGTATTCCCCATTTAAGAAATTTCCTTAGCCTGCCAGTGTGAACTTTATTTAGTTCACTAATTTTGAGACTCCAGAATATATTTCATCTCCTGCTTGTGTCATTTTGAGATCATGCACACAATTGGCAAGTGTGTATTTAATTTAGACCAGCAAGTGATTCACCCACTAGAGGAGCATGACTTAGTTCAGCTGAAGGTGAGTCCCTAATCTTCATAAATATATCGAGGTAGCCCAGACATTTCTAAAGGATCTATATTTTTTTGTCCAGTCACATGAGAAGCTATAGTCAATGTTATATAATGTGCATAGTATTCACAAAAGCCCGCTTTCAGATATATTTTGGCTACATTATTAATTTCCCGTGAGAATGATATGATGCCTTTTCTTATTTTAAAGATTTTCTTCAAACTAATTCGTCTGCATGACTACAGTTGTGCAGTTTTATGGAAATTAAAAACTGCGCAGAGTGAGGGCATTCCTGGCACATTTTGAACTGTGCAGTTTCAACTTTCGGGCCCATTATATCTCCGTCTTACTGGAAGAAAATACATTAAAAACATAAAGAGGCCCTAGGAGACATGAGACCAGCAACTGAATTGGTTGATCTACTTTTCCAGTGACTCAGTGCAACTCAAGGAGTCTGTCAGGGCTTCCCATTCTAGCCCATTTTCTTTCAACTCACAAGAGCTACTTCCTGAGGCAAATATTTCCTGATATCATTCTGTGAAAAACTTCTGCTCCAACTATTGATTTACTGCAGTCTGAATTCCGGAGTGTGGTGGTCAAGGGCCTTCATGATCCAGTTGTCACAATCCTCTCCAGCTCTCTTCAAGCAAGCGTCTCAGCCTTTCATAAGCTACTGAAGTTCTTGTCATTTTCTACAGCTGTCCTGCTGTCCTGGAAACTTCGAATATGCTATACCACTGCTATTTGTGTAGTTTCTTCCTCCTTCTGGGGGAGTAATACCCGGCAGATCTGAACTGACTGCAGCTTGCTGGATCAGCTGAACAAAATGACAGATCATGCATATAACTGTACAACATGTTTTTGGTGTTGGCATGGGGAACAGGAATTAGATGATCCTGAGTTCAACTCTGAGTATTTTGTGAACCTGTGATCTAGGCAAGTTCACATATCCCTCTGAGACTGTGCCTTGCATTAGGAGAGACAAGGCTCTATACTACCTTCCACGGTTTATCGAACTATTACTTGTGTTGTCCTTTAACCAGAACTTCAATAATGTAACTGACTGTGCCACAACTTTAGTAAGGTCAATAGTTCACACCAACAGCCAAAGTGCAGTGACTTTGACCTAGCACGTTTGTGTATTTAAGTACGTAGAATAAAGAATATTAAAACTATATTAAAAACTTGCTGTGATTTCCCCAGTGCCAATGTTAAAGTAGAATACATCCCTCAGTGACTAATCAGACAGCCTGGCTTCCAAGCGAAGGAGATTATCATATCAGATCATTCCTTGCTCCTTTCAATTATGCATTACACATCATGTTGCTTTAGGGACTTCATTGGAAAAAATGTATGATAAAATTAAGAAATAACCCAGGTTATTATGAATTTTCGATATTTAGAGTAACATTTCTGCATTTGGTTATTTTATTTTATAATACTCTGAAGAGTATTGTTAGAAAAAAGGAAAAAGCATATACAATGCACATGTTTTTTTATGACTTCAATATGGAACATCCTCCCCCCACCCCCCTGTTTCTGTTTTAGAGGCTTGGACCTCAGGTGTTGGTACTATCTGGGGAGGCTGTGGAAGTGTTGGGAGGCAGGGCTGGAGGAGGTATGTCACAGGGGAACTTTGAAGTTTATATCTGTCTCTTAAACTTCGGCTTGCTGGGCTCGAGACCCCATATGAACAACAATGCCAAGCAACCAGAGCTTCCAGGGACTAAGCCACTACCCAAAGACTATACATGGACTGACCTTGGACTCTGACCTCATAGGTAGCAATGAATATCCTAGTAAGATCACCAGTGGAAGGGGAAGCCCTGGGTCCTGCTAAGACTGAACTCCCAGTGAACATGATTGTTGGGGGGAGGGTGGTAATGGGGGGAGGATGGGGAGGGGAACACCCATATGGAAGGGGAGGGGAAGGGGTTAGGGGGATGTTGGCCTGGAAACCGGAAAAGGGAATAACATTCGAAATGTAAATAAGAAATACTCAAGTTAATAAAGAAAAAACAAAACAAAACAAAACAAAAAACTTCTGCTTGCTGTCTGAAAGGTTGCTGCGAAGCAGCTCTGACACACAGTCCCATCCCCACGGTGCTCTGCCCAGGCACAGGGGATCAATCACCTATGGACTGAACCACCTGAACATGTGGGCCCATTAAATAATGCCTCCTCCCAAGGTTTTCCAGATATTTTAATCCAGACGATACAAAAGTAAAACTGACTCAGAAACTTGGGAATGGGAATTGAAAATAAAATTTGCACGCAGTGGGTAACTGTAAACAAAGGTAAAGCAAAGGGAACCAGTTTGAGCAACCATGGTGATTGAATGAGAATGGTCTCCATAAGATTATATATTTGAATGCTTGGTCCCCAGTCAGTGGAAATGTTTGGGAAGCAGTAGGAGGTGTGGCCTTGTTGGAGAAGATATGTCAACAAGATGTAAGCTCTCAGCTACTGCTCAACACAAGTTATGTCTGCTGCCTGAAGCCATGCTCCCTGTCACAATGGATACATACTCTAATCCTCTGGAACCTGTAAGCCACATTAACTCTTATGCGTTGCCTTGGTCATAGTATCTCTTCACAGCAGCTGAAAGGCCATTAAGACAGACAGAAGAATGGGGAGAAATGGCATCTAAAATGATATAGGATTTTGAGTCAAGATATTTGAGTTTGATTTGAGTAGGTCAAACACTGTTTTTGCTTCTCAGTAAAGACGCTTCTTTGCCAAAGTGAGTAAACCATAACCATTGTGAAAGTTTTGCAGATTTGGATTTTCTTGTAAAATCTCACAGAGTGGGGGTTAACATGCACAGTCACTGGTGTCCCCTGGTCACTGCTGGGACATAGCTAAAACTCTGGTGCTATGAGTTCATACTTTACCCAGATTTTTCATTATAATTGTATTTCAAAGTACTCTGGCTTTGTGGTTATAGCCCTTACTGTCAAATGCTCTCTGATTTTATGATACACCCCAATGTGTTTTCTTTCATAGTTCAGAACAGGGCTGTGTGGTTACTCTAAAGAGAATCATTCTTTAACCCATTCTAGAGGCAGAGACAAACCATTCTGGGGAAGGATGTGGAATAGCAGTTGTAATAACATCGTCTCCAACGTGCATTCCTTGGTTTAATGCCCACTCTGGACCTAAGTCTTAGCCTTCCAGGAGGCCTTGTTTTATACCTCAGAGCTTTCTCCGTGTCTACATTTGTCTTTCTTGGTTGTGCCATTCTTCATTTTCCCTTCCTCCCATAGTTCACTATCTTGCTAAATTTCAGTTTCCTTTATTAATACCATACTTATTAATCCATCCATTTTTATCTCTTCAGGCCTTTTTTTGTGACTATGTTGTAGTTAAAAATAGAGGAATGTAATAAGGATGGTACCTGGCATTGGTATTTTCCTCTCTTCATACTTTACTAAGTCAAGTTTGTGTCTATTTGAATTTCTCTATCATCGATTATGAACTCTTTAAGGGAAAGATAAGACTGTCTAATTCTTTCTGTGTGTGCCCACCTCTTCCCGCTTACTAAATAGTGAGAATAATTTTGGATCTGTCATGTATGTTAGCACGGAAACTCAAAAGCAGATGCCCAAGAGCAACTCAGAAGCAGCATTTGCATCTTTCCACATTAAAGTGGATTTGGTGGCCAAATGCTAGTGCATTGCTTCTGGCCAGGGCTGGGGTGAATTCAGCCGTCCAGAATACCACTGAAGCCAAAAATAAAATCAGTCTCTTCTTCACAGCCTTAAACTGGGCTGTTAGCTCAGAGGGTCAGGGGTAAGAACTACAGTCAGAAGAGCAGAAATAAAAACATAAATTTAACCGAGCCACTGCCGACCTCTTTGGACCTTAACACCAGGGGAAAGCTAGGAGAGATTAGGAGAAGCTGACAGAAAGCATGCCTGATAACATCGCCTTCCGAGGGTTGAAATGTGTGAGAAAGTAGAAATATTTATAAGCCACGAGGCCATTTGCAATTTCTAACAAATTAGCCACAACTGGGGAAGTAAAAATGCCCAACCAATCCTCTGGACCATTCAAACAGCAACAAGCGTTTCCAGGCCAGTTTGGGAAAACATATTAAAGCATCCACAGCCAAGAAGTCACAGCAATACAATAGCAGCAGTGAGTGAGAAGAGCGAGTGACAGAAAGGCAAAGGGCCAAATGCTTGAATTACCCTAGATGCCTAGAACAAATGAAACTCAAGACGGATGATCAAAATGTGAATGCTTCACTCCTTCTTTAAAAGGGGAACAAGAATACCCTTGGCAGGGAAGAGAGAGGCAAAGATTAAAACAGAGACTGAAGGGACACCCATTCAGAGCCTGCCCCACATGTGGCCCATACATATACAGCCACCCAATTAGACAAGATGGATGAAGCAAAGAAGTGCAGGCTGACAGGAACCGGATGTAGATCTCTCCTGAGAGACACAGCCAGAATACAGCAAATACAGAGGTGAATGCCAGCAGCAAACCACTGAACTGAGAATGGGACCCCTGTTGAAGGAATCAGAGAACAGACTGAAAGAGCTGAAGGGGCTTGAGACCCCATATGAACAACAATGCCAACCAACCAGAGCTTCCAGGGACTAAGCCACTACCTAAAGACTATACATTAACTGACCCTGGGCTCCAACCTCATAGATAGCAATGAATAGCCTAGTAAGGGCACCAGTGGAAGGGGAAGCCCTTGGTCCTGCCAAGACTGAACCCCCAGTGAACGTGATTGTTGGGGGGAGGGTGGTAATGGGGGGAGGATGGGGAGGGGAACACCCATAAAGAAGGGGAGGGGGAGGATTAGGGGGATGTTTGCCCGGAAACCGGGAAAGGGAATAACATTTGAAATGTAAATAAGAAAAACTCAAGTTAATTAAAAAAAAAAAAAAAAAAAAAAAAAAAAAAAAGGCAAGGGCCGACTTGCGAGGGAATGTGGGGACAGAGATCTGTGTTCAGCCCCTGAAGCTGGGGCCCGATGTACCCAGAACTCCATTAGCTACTTCCACTAACATATCGGAAATATGTGGCCTGGATAGAAACTCTGGGAGAATCATCACATGGCGGCTTATTTGATCTAAGTAGATCAAGTTATGTACATTTTATTAAGATCAGCAAGCTCATATTCATCTTTAGCCCATAATATTTTAATTTCAAACCTATGAAGTCAGGTTTATCTGTTTAAATGGGTGAAGCTACAGATACCTGAAGGATAAGAGCTTCCTTATATGTTTGGGGAAAATGTTGGAACTAATTTGTCAAATGGCTGAAAATATCAGCCCCAATGTGTATGAATTCAGATAATGTGTGTGTGTGCATGTATATGTGTCTGTGTGAGTATGTGTGAATGTGTGTGTGAATGTGCATGTATATGTGTCCGTGTATGTGTATTTGTATTTGTGTGTGTGTGAATGTGCATGTATATGTGTCTGCGTGAGTATGTGTGAATGTGTGTGTTTGTATTTGTATGTGTGTGTGTGTATGTTGTGTGTGTGTGTGAATGTGCATGTATATGTGTCCGTGTATGTGTGAGTGTGTGTGTGTGTTTGTATTTGTATGTGTGTGTGTGTGAATGTGCATGTATATATGTCTGCGTGAGTATGTGTGAATGTGTGTGTTTGTATTTGTATGTGTGTGTGTATGTTGTGTGTGTGTGTGAATGTGCATGTATATGTGTCCGTGTATGTGTGAGTGTGTGTGTAAGTGTGTGAATGTGTGTATTTGTATGTGTGTGTGAGTATGTGTGGTGCTGTAAGTATGTGTCACACAACTCTTCTGTAAAAGTTTGGATTCATGAGCTGAGTAGGCTTAGGGATCAATTGAGGAGAACATCTCACTGTGGATACTTTATTAGGAGTCACAGTGAGACTAAGGAAAACAGTGGCAAGTTAAGACAGAAAGGGGAAACCAACACTACGGAGCAAGAGAACATGTCTGATAAACACCCATAATCTGGGAGGAGGTGGGAGAGGAAATGAACAAGCACACTGGGCAGCCAGGAGGCTTCCATGTTAGGGAGAAGTGAAGAGGAACAGAACACAGAAGAAACAAACTGCAGGAGGCTAGACAGTGGCCTGGGATAAGAGCTGGCTTTTCAAGAGTCCATTTCATCCCAGTGCTTGTATCCCAAATGCAATGACAGTCTTACCCTGTCTAATGAACAAGAAGCCAGATGTGACTGAATGGGCAGTCCACTACCACTGTAGGATTAACAATGTCGCAAGCCATGACTTGTCCAAGGCTGAGGTGGCTTCCCAGAACAATGAGGACTCACTGCATGCTCCTCAAGCACTGTTTACTCCATACAAAAGAGAAAACACATTATCTACCTCTGCAAACTGGGCTGGAAAGGGGACGAGAGGACCAGAGTGTGTTTAGGTGACGCTGTGTGTCAGTAATCTCTCTGTTGTCCTAACGGAATGGTACCAGATACAAGTGGGAAGGCAGGGAGGTGACATTCGTTCTGCAGGGAGGAAGGGTCTCGGGGAGCTGAGATACACAGGAGTTCAGTGCCTATGCAATACTGAAATTGGAAAAAAATAGTAACTCGGGGAGATGGAGAACAGAGGTTGCCATTTTTATTAAAAGGCCTGACTGCAAATATGGCCTTGGGGAGGTTGGACCAGAGCCTTTCTCATTGGCTGTGAGAAAGACTGGAAGTGTTTCTTCACCAGGCAAGTGCAAGGGAAGTGACTACATTAGGGCAGCATGCTGGCTACGTCATAACATTTGAGGCTAGAATTTTGGTGGATAATAAATTTAATAACTTCAGTCTCGATTATTTCTATTTTTAGGTGATATTCTGCCCTTTTGTTATTTCCTATCCTTTATGGACAACGTGTTAATGGGCAACTGGAGAGCCATGTTTAGAAGTGAGCCAAGATAATGAAGAGAAAAGCCTTAACTTCTTCCTGTGTCAGAGATGAGTGCTATCCTCTGAAAGCACTATATTTCTGACCAACTCAAAGAAGCTTTACATTTATAAAACTGAAATTAAACGAATACTTATGGAATTGCCTGAGGCAGTAGCAGCTCACTTGAGATTTAGGCTCCAGACAGCAAGAAAGGAAACTTCACATTATTTCTCCTTAAGTGAATCAAATGAGAGTCCAGGGAACAGATGATTGGAGATCTCCATGTAACCAGATGCTATAATCAGCATAATTGTTCATGGTTATGCAGACTCTCAGCTGAAGGGCCCACACGCCCTCTAAGAAAACCATCTAATTACTTAAAACGCCGGCTACCTCTTAAAAACAGCAAATCTCGCCACTGAGGAATGAATGGGCCAGAGCCTCTGCTGTCCCTTTGTGTAGTTAATCATGAGGGCGATGTTTGGCTTTCACTGGGTGTCCTGACTAAAGGTGGACCTGGAACTGAGTTTGGGAAGAGGCCAGGGGTAGAGTTCTACATTGTTACATGAATACTGTCATTTTTGAGACAGGATTTAGAGAGTCCCAAGAACCATGAGGAGAGACAGGCAGGAAGGGACAGGTGCCACAGACAGAGGTAGGGATGCTGCATGGCCCAAAACAGCCAGTGAGAGAGTTCTGGGAGCCCTCTTCTCAACGACGAACTCTCAGGAAGTTTTTGATTATTTCCGAAAGATACATTCATCATTATAGAAACATGAAGAAATGAAGGACTTCAGTTAATTCCTACGATTATTGATTCAATTATGAAGTGAAATCCACTTAGCAACAGACACAATACTATAGAACATAACAACTTAACAAGAAAATATCATTTTTTAATACAAGGGAGAGAAGAGAATGCTTTATATTGCCCTCTTTTTGTTACTTGATTTTTTTTTATTTTTTTTTTGGTGTATGATGTTGGAGATCAAAACCTAAATCTGAAGTTTTTATAACTTGCTGTTGCCTATGAGCAACGAAGAAAAGGGATTCCTGGTGTCAGGAAATGGAGGCTTTGGATCTCTCTGCATTAGGAAAGAGAAGGGGCTCCCAGGGCTGTGGAGCTAGCAAGGGAGGACATAGCCAAGGAGGAGGGAGCTGACATAGGACTTAAGCGGATGTTGATTGGCACTTGCTATGTGGTCGGAAACAAAAGTGTTTTCTCTATATACAAGTTGTCAACATTTGCGTCCTAATGCATTCGTTGCTGGTATGCATTGATTGGTTTATAGAGCCTTGCACCAACCCGGAAGAAGAGATGGGTGGACGCTGAGGGTGGACTGGCCTGACCTCATCCTACGTGGTAGAAAACCTGGATTTCTGGCTTCGAGACCCTGGGCAGCTCAGGTTCTGAAGTGAGCGCTACCTAATTTGTGTGAAATGTGACCACGTAAGCCAGCCCAGGGTGTCTGAAAAGCACCTTTTCATTTTAAAATACTGTAATTTTGGAAGCATTAGAACCAAGTTACACTTTCCTGGAAGAGTGTTGTTAAGGAGACAGACTTGGATTCAAGTCTCTTTTGCAACATTTTTTTTTAGAAAGCAGAGCCCAAGGAGAGAATTCCTCACTTCCTGTTTTCTACTTTAAGGTAGGAACATCTCATAAGTTATGGGGGAACCTGAGATGTTTGTGGACATTTAACGAGGTTCCTTGTTCATGGAAAGCTCACAATGAATGGAAAACATAACCACAAAGCTAGATATTAAATTGTTGAAATGCTAATAATCTTTTTTGTTAAAAAAGAAAAGAAGAAGACGAAGGTTGGTTAACTGAACTACCCTACCCACCTCCAGGCCCTTCAGTTGAACAAGTTTGTTTTGATGTGTGCCATTGTGCTTGAGTGCCTATTTACCACACAAACATAATTTGCTACCTTTTTTTTTCAGATGGTAACGTACTTACACAGATTTATTAATTTTCTATTTAGTGGAAACTTAAAAATGTAAGTCTAAATGGATTCAGAGTGGGAACAGCACCAACCTGTAGCAACTGACCTTCACAAAATTGGCTTAGAACATTATATATACTGTGGTCTGTGCATTGGTAAATTTATCCTCCCACGTTTGGACATGGGTAAGTATGTCCATGTGGTCTGCCTTAATATCTTCATCAAGTTTATGCGGCTTTTGTAGGATGTCTGTCTTTCCCTTCTTCCTTTCTTAGAGAGATGGTAAGAAGTTACATGGAGCAGGGGATGCCTCTAGAGCAAAGACCAGGCAGTCTGCTGAGTCTCCATGGAGGTCTGAAGCTGAGCCCTCAGCGTCTGGGCCAGTCCTTTAGAAATCTGAAGTGGATCAGGCTTGTTTCCGAGGCACTCTATTTCCCCCTTACTTATTTTGTTCTTACCTAAAGTATTACATAAAACCATTATTTTGCTCGAGATATTGTTTAATATGTAAGAAAAATCTCTTGAAAGGATTTATGATACAACATATTCTGAGGATGTTTTGAAAACGTATAATTCTGAAATAACCATAGACTGACAAGAACTCTGGAAAATACCACAGTGGGGTACCCCAGGCCCTTTGCTCAGCTTCCTTTGATGGCATAACCTTACATAACCTAACTAGTATCCAACTACAGATTAACTTCGGTTTCTTATGACTGAAGGATAAAAGGCCAGCTCTTCTGAGCCCAGATCAGCTTAGGTGTGTCACTGAACAGGAAATTCTGGGTTAAGGTACTGCTATCGTCACTCTCCCTTCAGAGCAAGGCTGAAGGTTACACTTTATCCTATTGCTTATTAAAGTATCTGGCATTCACTTGCATTTTTAGTTAACACATGGCCGATAGCTCTACAGCTATAGGGAGTTTTGCTGCTTTCAAGGCCCAATTATTTGTGCCACCTCTGCTGAGGATGGTCATTGTCCAGGGGGAAAACGCATGAATCCAAATCACTCAAATCTTGACATTTATTAGTGTGAACCTTGTGACAAGGCATAAAATGTCCTTGGGTCTCTCTGAATTGGTTTTACATGATCGTCACTGTGAAGATTTACTATGTTTTCCCTGAATGAATACACGAGCTCTGGGAAGTAGATAGGGTAAAATATTTGATTGCCACTTGACAAACTAAGGTTCAAAGGTGGTAAATTAATTGCTGAGAATCATGGAACCAGGACATAGCCCCACAGCTGCACATGGTAGGATGGTGTTTACCATAATATTAAATAACCTTTCCAAAGTACAGAGGTCAACACAACCCAACACCACACTGTACAACACCACACCACACCACACCACTGCACAACACCACACTACAATCCAACACAACCCAGTACAACACTGCACAACACCGCAACACTGTACAACATCACACTACAACCCAACACAACCCAACACAACACTGCACAACACCACACCACACCACAATACAATATGGTATAACACAACACAAGAACAAAACAAGCCAAGCCAAGCAAGCCCAGTAAATAGAGCAAACAATGTACAGCTCAGGGTAGCACTGGAGGGTTAGGAGCCTGGCCTGATGTGTGGCTGTTGATGTCCTTTGCTGATGCCCTTTGCTGTGAGCACAGAAACCGAGGTGGATTTGAGTGATGGGCTACAATAAGGTGGCTGAGTTTATTATGGGTTATTATTTGGGGGGTTCTGCAAAAGCAGAACCAGTTGCCCAGATAGTACAGTAGTGTGGAACATCTGTGTGTTACCATGTTGCCCTCACCCCAGGGGAAAGCATGGGATGTTGAGAATTTGGAATGTGCAGCTATGCCACTATTTACACTGTTTTCTGTTGTTGTTGTTGTTTGTTTGTTTGTTTTATTTTGTTTTTTAAACCTAAAGAGGACATAAATGTAAGAGGATGGAGGAAGGTTCTGGTATTATCATCATCCTTATCACTTTCAAAGTTTTGCTCATGAAAATAACTTATTCCAGGGTGGTGGCAGTGCATGCCTTTAATTCCAGCACTCGGGAGACAGAGGCAGGTAAATCTCCATGCGTTCAAGGCCTGGTCAATAGAGTGAGTTCTAGGACAGCCAAGGCTACACAAAGAAACCCTTTCTCAAAAAAAAAAAAAAATTAAGAAAAGAATTTAACATGGAGAATTTTTATAGCCTGGAACTTCTTTAGTATCACATCAGTCAAAATTCCTTGTTAACCTGCTCCGAACACATTTTATACATCTTAAATTCTTCCTACTAGATCACCTGATATAGAAGAATCCCCCTGGATCTGTCAGTCTATGCACCTCCTTGAGATTGGATAGGAAATGTTAAAATTGATCATTAATTCCAGTGGGCTTTTGCTACAAATGTCAAAAGCCCAGGGATGGATGAGTGTGTGTGTGTGTGTGTGTGTGTGTGTGTGTGTGTGTGTGTGTGTGTGTGTAGCTCTGATACCTTAAGTACTCTGGGTTATAAGCAGAAAGATCCAGGCTTTTATTATGATTTTCAGTTTGAGGTTTTGCTACCTTAGATAAAATCACAGTTAGGATTGACATATAGCAAATTAGGGGGAGAATAGTCTCAGGTTTCTCTAGTTTTTAGATTGTCTCAATCTTTAACTATTTAGTTGTACTGTGGTCAGAGGAAAAAAGGAGAAAAATATCATCAAAGTATAGTATATGCAATCAGAATTAGAGATTTAAGATGGATTGCGACCCTGAGAAATTCAGTAGGATATCTTAGTATAAACACCACGTTTGTAGAATTTAAAGACAAAAAAATATAAACATGCTTATGCTTTAAATTTGAGGATCCTCACAACCCACCCACAATCCTAATGTATTAAAGAGACTCGGAAACTTTCATCCTGACCTGGGGTTGGATTATTTTATTGTTCCAAAAAGCATAGATGTTTTCTTAACTCAGAGAGATGATTTAATGAGGTATAATATATAGCAACCCCCTTTCTAGAATTTTAAACAGATTTAAAAAAAAAGAAAACCCATGGCTTAATATTCAAAGGAAATTTGCCATTAGTGTAAAAGTAAAATGACTTTTTATTTGCTTGAGTCCCCGTGGTTCTCATTTCTTGAAGCTTTCCCTTGCTTTTCTTTCAAGGAACAGTGCAAAAACCTGGCAAGAGAGTTACGTGGCTGCATCTCTGTGTGGATGCCCACCCGAGGCAGCAATGTGCTACAACCTCACAGAAACAAAAAAACATTAGGACCTCTCAGGGAAGGGGCACAGAACTTACAGATTCTCTTTAAATACTAAAATACTGCTTATCAGTGATAAAAGTTGGCTGTAATAAAGCATAGATTTGTAAAATATGTTAGTTTTGCTTAACTTTTGAGTATGACAAAGATATTCCAGTACAAACATCAGAAATTTACTAAGAAGAATGATTCTAAAGTGAGCTTGCAATTTTTATCAGAGCATGCATTTTAGCTTAAAAGCATGAATGTACGGAATGAACATTTGTACTTGTGACTGTTTCACAAAGCACTAAGGCACATAAAATTAGACGCCGAGCATACTCACAATATCGTCCAATAATGAAGACGCAGAAGAAGAATGGACCAGATGTCATTTCCTTCTTTCTGAGCATCTGATTAATGAAAGATAAAACGTGGTCTTGGATAAAATGAGTCGCGCACAGCTCACAGTGGTTGTGCTATTTCTGTCTGCAGTCTTAGCAGCTATAAGGCAGATCTCTCTCTCTCTCTCTTTCTCTCTGTCCCTCCCTCATTTCCCTCCCTTCCTTTATCCCTTTGCCCCTCCCTCTTTCCTCTCTTGAGTCCCTTTTCTGAAAGTCTTACTATCTTTTACACACACACACACACACACACACACACACACACACACACACACACGAGGGGTTGGGGAGAGAGAGATATTAGTGGCAAGGAAAGTTTCTGAGAACACACAGACTCTGTTTACGCTAAACATTTTGTTTCTATGCTCTGCAAAGTCTCCACATACATACATAGACACTGACTTGATCAAAACCATGCTGTTAGAAACAACTTGAACTGAGGTAAATCCCAAGCAAAATAACATTTCCCTCCCCTCTGTGAATGTTTTTGTGGCACACTATAAAGGAGGAATTAAGGTGTGACTGCAGTGGCATTTTAAATCTGTATGGAAATTTGAGCAATAGATATGGCTCAAACAAAAACATAAAATTTACACATGTCAAAATCCTTTTTTTTTTTTTTTCTTTTCTTTTTTTCAGAGCTGGGGACCGAACCCAGGGCCTTGCGCTTGCTAGGCAAGCGCTCTACCACTGAGCTAAATCCCCAACCCCGTCAAAATCCTTTTGTACCCCTGGATTTTACTTTAGTAGAGACCTGGAAATGCTGTGACTGAACACTAATGTCTTCCTGGGTCCGAGTGCTAGGGATTCTGACACTTTGGGGCTGACAGCTGTTACCTGAACCTGGTTTTCAGGAATCAGATTCCTGTCCAGCAACACGGCTCTGAAGCTCCACACAGGCATATGGATGTGTGGCACAGGCCCTAGAGCACAGCAGGTAACTACCAAATGGCAGCCATTCATGTGGCAAGCTTTACTCTGTCCTGCATGGGAAGAAGAAAAATACATAAGTACAAAGCATGTTTCTATGAACAGCATTCTGTCATAGCCAGAGTACACAGTTCTTATTTTTGACTTAGTGGTGTATTTCTAGAATTAATGGGTATCATCATCACGCAAGGCTTTGAAAAGGGATGGAGAAAGGAGGGGGTAGAGGAAATTCCAGCTAAGGTGAAGTGTGCATGAAGCTACTTGGGAACCTATGATCTTGAACCCCAATACAAAAGATAAGAGTGGATTTTAGAACATGTGCTATATGTAGGAACTGGAGGGGGGTTATATACCACCAGCCGAAGATTAGGCAGGGATGAGGGCTGTGGGTAAGGGGATGGAGGGATAGGAGTATATGAAGAACCCTTATGGAGCCCACGATACTAGTGTGAAAACTAATTAAAACTGCAGTCTTAGCAGCTATAAGGCTCTCTCTCTCTCTCTCTCTCTCTCTCTCTCTCTCTCTCTCTCTCTCTGTCCCTCCCTCATTTCTTCCCTTCCTTTATTCTTTATTCTTCTGTCCCTCCCTCTTTCCTCTCTTGAGTCCCTTTTCTTACTATCTTCTACACACACACACACACACACACACACACACACACACACCCCAAAATCCAGGCAGCAGTAGCAGTAGCCTTCAAGTCCAGCACTCAGCAGGAAAAGGCAGGTGAATCTTTGAGTTTGAGGTCAGCCTGATCTACAGAGGTTCCAAGATCTATCTATTCTGGAGTTTGAATTGAGGAAACACAAATGCATAAAAATGCTTTCCTCAGAGGACATGAATTTTAAATGAAAACCTGTGTTACTTGAGACACATGTTTCCTCCCTATAAGTTATTGGTCAGGAAGGCCCAGAGGCACTCAAAAAATGCTATTGCCATTGCTCTTGTAACTGGATGGTAAGACTCTTTTGCTTGAGACACCCACACTTTGATTTTAAGACATAGAGACATAGAGACACAGATCTTGAGCTGAGCAGAAAACATTTTGCATTTCTTATAACAGCAACAGCTGTGCAGGCTACTGGGGAGAAAAAGCATACATAGTCTTATCTAATACCCTGTCTGTGGTAATACTGACCTGAGAGACAAGATGTGCCCATTGGTGCAGTGGTGGCAAGACTGTTTTTTTAGGATAATCATTTACTCTGATTGGTTTGAGGTTTGTTACACAGAAGGGAGTTGATACTTGATAAACTCAGTCAAAACTCATGGTCATAATTTTTTTCTATGAAATAAATTACTTCTACAGGAGAGAAAAGACAATTAAAATGACTTTTGGGCTACTATTTAGAGATAGGTTTCACGTATTAAAGTCAGTGAGACAAATTCTTTAAGAGTCTATTCTCTTCAGACATTGGAAAAAAATTCCTTGGGTACAAAATTGCTTCTGGTTGAAAATTGCTGTATTTTAGTTATATAATTTCTTGAATAATGTTTAGACATTGTTATGTTTTTGTGTTTTTGAGGCAGGGTTTCTCTGTGTAGCTCCGACTGTCTCAGAACTCACTCTGTAGAGTAGGCTGTCCTTGAACCTGGAAATCTGCTTGCCTCTGCCTCTCATGTTCTGGGATTAAAGGTGTTCGCTACCACTGCCTGGCTAGACTTGTTTTTTAATGTCTGATTATTGACATCAAACTATTTTTACATAGACTTTGCATTAAAGTGAATTTTCTTGTCTTACAATTTGAAGAAGCACACACACAGAAATACACACACACTGAAAAACAAAACAAAACAAAAAAAAGAGATGGAGTAGATTGTTCCTCTTCTTCATGCTCACGCTGGCTGATTACAAACATGCTTGAGTGCTATGATAGTCTAATGGTGCCAGAGTCTCTGCACTGTCCTGGTTTTCCATTCAGATTTAGTGCCGATGTAGGTTAATAGAACGATGTCCTTTCTTGTCTCAGAGCTTCTTTATGAAGCCTATGGAAGCACTCTGAGTAATAGCAAAGCCCCCTGCTTGAAAATTACTCCTTGTAACAACCCAGAGAGTCAAGCAGAAAAGCATTTTGTCCAGACACACTTCTATCAGTTAGACCTGTGACACTCCAAGACCTGTTCATCCCTCCCCACCTAAAAGTCACCATACTTTTCTGCACCTGTCCATCACTACCATGTGCAACAGCGAAGACAGCCATTTTGTTAATTCTTTTTTATTGTAGACCCCAGTTTTCCCAAGGTCAGAAGCTCATGAAATCTCACTCAGAGTTTCACAGGATAGAGAGAGTCCATAATCCACTAACCACAAATGAAGAACATTAAGTACAACCCAAGGGCAAAGGAAGCAATCTGTCAAATTGTTCAGCCCATGGTTCCATTTCTCTCATGACAGCTGCCAATCAGTTAAGACTCTTGAAGTATTCTTCATTAATAAGTTCCACACAAAGACAATTTTAGCTGTCTTAATTGAGCATCAATCGAACTATTCCAAAAGGAGATGACATTTGGAGAACGATATTGACAACATTGCTGAACATGGAATTGGATGGAGTAGTTAATAGGTCCAGGGATTTCTAAAGATGTTTTATGAAGAATTCAAGTAAATTTGTCTTTGATAGAAAGTGACCAGAAACATTATTATTTCAGAAAATTATCAGTAAGTGGAAAACCAAGTCCTAATTCATGTATTACCAAATGTCCCATTGAGGGACATAGCATGGAAGTAGAGTTTAGTATCCTTCTGCAAAATTAATAATATGAAGAGGACAAGGGCAAGGCTAAAAAGCATAACTGAATCTCCCTCTGCATGTATATGGATGAGTATAGAGACATGTATGTATCTGTTATTTATCTACCAATTATTTTAAAGTAAATGAAAGTAATTGGTATTTAAGTACAAATTCTGTGAAGACCTTAGAAGTATTAGCTTTGTCTTAATTGGTTTCCTCATCTTCCTACGATAGTCTCATTCTACTTAAATTATGCTCATCTGACTCGAGACCAACAGTATGGTCTTGGATATGACTGTAAGCAGCAATTTGGTATATTGATTAGGAGCCTCCATCCACGATGGGAGATTTTTGATCTCAGAAAAAAATTGATATATAATAGTAAGTTGTTGTAGTTTGATGTGACTGTGCAGTGTGCAAACAAAAGACATTAGAATGATCAGTATTTTTAATTTGAGACACCTTACTATATACTCAGATTAGCCTCAAACTCACAATCCTACTGCCTTACAGACTCCAGAGTGCTGGTATTGCAGACATACACCAGTATAATGGACTTAGAGAATTATCTTTTAATTGTATTTAATCATAAGAATAGTTTGACTTTAGAACAGGGATGCCTAATAGAAGTAAATGTGAGCTATATATACACAATTTTAAGGGATTCTAGAACTTACATCAAAGAAGTAAAATAAAAATCAAATGACTTTAGTTTTAATGATAAATTTTATTAAGATCAACATACTCAAAATATTAATGTTATGCTGGCTACATGTTTCTTATAGGCTCATATGTTTTAAATACTTGGTCCTTAAGTAGTAGCACTTATTTTGGGTGGTTGTGAAACCCTAACAAAATGGGACATAGTTGAAAGAAGTTCTTCATGGAATAATCAGACCTTGAGGATATAGCCTTTCCTACTTACTATCTTATCTCTGATTTCTAAAATGCCCAGATGTAAGGGATGTGAGCAAGTGTCCATTGCTATAAGCTTGAGGGGGTCTCCTCTCATCATATTTTTTCTGTTGTGAGAGACTGTACCTAAAAGTATGAGCCCAAATCAATATTCCCCCTTGCCTTCCTTCTTGTAAGGTGTTTGGACACTGTAAGAATTAAAAATAACTAATATACAAAGAGGAGGAGGGGGAAGTGAACATGACAGCTCAAAACACATTACAAACATATCTGGAATTCTCAAAGAACAAGTGAAAATATTATACTGAAAATCAAAGCAATAAATACACAAAATTGGTACCAGATATAGAGTCTTTGCTCTGACTACCTACTTCACTGTGTGATTTATAAGTCTTTGGATCTAATTTGTGGGAGGAATGTGGAAGATTTTAGACCTGACTGCTAGAGAAGTCCTAAAGTGCTGTAAGCAGAGATTAATGGGCCATTAAGGAGGAAACTCAGAAGACCAGGATGCTGATAAAAATGTGAACAGTAAAGACTGGACTTACAAAATTGGAGAGAAAAACAAAGACTCTATCAGGAATATAGCTAGATGTCATTCATGCTACATCTTGACTGCATTCCGTGAATATCCTCCCAAAACTCCAGTGACAGTAAACTTAAAAGCAATGGACTAAACTTGCTTAGTAGAAATTCCAAGACAATAAATAATTCATCTAGTGGCCTGGTTTCCACTGCATTTACTCATATTTCAGTAAAAGAGATTAAAGAAAATGGAACAGAAGATATAAAAGAAGTTTTTGGTGAGGGAAGGATTTAAAATTGTAGGCAGGACCTGTGCTGACAGAGAGTGTCTTATTAAAGCGATTAGTGCAGTTAAGAAAAACTCATACTTTGACCCAGTCAATGAAGAACTGCAGGGAGGAAACATATCTGCAGTTTTCGTTAAAAAAAAAAAAAGAGTGATTAAATAAAGAGATTCTCCCCTAAGGACATCCTTCTTAGCAGGACTTCCTAGAAAAGTCTTTTCACAGGTCAGCTTTGAAAGCACACAGAGACCATTGCAGTTGTGGTCTAAGGGGGCTAGGACACATGTCCAGCTATCAGCAGAAACTGACATAGTCCATATGGTACTGCTTTTGTAGGCATGAAAACTGTAAGAGTTGGAGGGTTATAGAGACTTGCATTGAGGTTCCAAAAGGCTAACAAGGTCAGGCAATATGAAGTAAGGTATGATTCCCCTATAAGAACTCCCGAGACAGCTACATGTGAAGCTGTAAAGGTGAAACAGAGACCCCATACATTGAAGATGCCTGTAAGAAGCCCATTGAGGAAAGCTGAATGTATCAGGAGGAACTGGACTGAAATAGATAGATAGGTAGATAGATAGTAGGTATGTATATATACATACATATATATATATACATATATATATATATATATATATATATATATATATATATGAGATACATAGAGAACAAGCATGTCTGTTGCGGGCAACAAAGGTAGGAGAATGGGCTACAGAACCCTACTTGCAGTCCAAATGACTCCATCATGATCCCACAGATGCCAGACATGGGCTTTGAGGTTTGATTTTGTCCCTCTGAGTTTTGCTCTGATATTCTTTCAAAGATAGTATTTGATCTGTTCTATTGTATTAGAAATATATACATTTATTTATTTTCATTGAAAGTAGATTCCTCTCTCATACAATACATCCTTACCATAGTTTCACCTCCCTCCACTCTTTCTAGCTACCTTTCTCCTTCCCTCTCCCACAGATCCATTTTTCCTCTGTTTCCTCTTCAGAAAAGAGCAGGCCTCTAAGAGACAATATCCAAACAGGACAATGCAACCAAACAGGATGCAGTAAGTCAAGACAAAAGCCATCATATCAAGGTGGGACGAGGCAACCCAATAGGAGGAAATGAGTCCCAAGAGCAGGCAAAGAGTCAGAGATCCACATCTGTTCTCACGGTTAGGAGTTTCACAAAACCAAGCTCTCAGTCATGACATGTTCTCAGAGAACCTGGTAGAGACCCATGCAGGCTCCATCTTGCCGCTTCAGTCTCTGCGCACATAGGAGTCCTGCTTAACTGATTCAGTGGACCATGTTCTCTTGGTGCCCTCCTTCCTCTCTGACTTCTATAATATTTCTTCCTCTCCTTTTGAGAGAGGGACTTGAAGGAGATCTCCCATTTAGACTCTTTCTGTGCAGAATGTCTGACTGTGGGTCTTTGCACCCACTCCCATATGCTACCAAAGGAAACCTCTCTGTTGATGACTGGTTAAGGCACCAATCTGTGAGCGGATTATCATTAGGGATCATTTCATTTCGTTTATTTTATTTTATGTTTTGATTGTTCTGTTTAACTCTACTTTAGGTCTCTGCTGTCCAGTCTCCTCTTCCTGACAATCCATGCAGTTGGGCTCCCCCTTGTGGAGTGGCCCTCAAGTTAAACATTGGTTGCCCACTCCCACAAGTTCTGCCCTACCATTGCCCCAGCACACCTTTCAGGGAGGACAGATTGTAAGCGGAGGGCTTTGTAGCTGTGTTAATGTCCAGGTTTCTTTTTCCGTAGTCTGCAGAGTACCTCCCTGCACCAAAAAGTCTAGAGTGTAGGGGTGAAGGCTCCATGCAGGCACCAACTGGACCCCTCAACAATCAATGGGCTATGTGGAGTTATCCTAGCAATGGATGTCACTGTCAGTTTTCAGAGATCAACCCTCTGTCCTAGCATTAGCCTGGATTGTTTGGGGATCTCCACAGGACCCCTTGGCCAACAACTCAACCTAATGCAACCCAGTCCCACCACTGGGAGCATTGCTTGGCTACAAAAGATGGCCAGTTCAGATTATTTGACAGAAAAATTTTCCATGAGATTGGCTTGAGTTTAGAAGAGGCATTGGACTTATGGATAAGTTGACAAAGTTAAATGTCATTACATAAAAACTTGAGTAACAACAATGAAAGCTACTGTTTATTTTCATGACCATTTTATAAATGTAATGGGGTTTTAATATTGCAAAGTCAGGAGAGTCACCCTTTAGACACTAAACAGCTCTTTAAATTGAATCCATTTCATTTCATTAAGACGGTCACAGTGTATTTCTCTCGTTGCCCTTCAGATGAGTAAAAACTTCACATCACAACTATGAGTCACATTACAGAAACATCTGCTCTACTCCAGGCTCAAGTGGTGATGGAAGTCTTTAAAAATAAGGACAGAGCAGGGTGTGGTCACACATGCTTGTAAGTCCAACATTTGGGAGCCTGAGTGGAAGAATCAGGAGTTCAAGATCACTTATCAGCTCTTTGGAAGGCCTTTCTTTTGACTGTCCTGAAAATCTATGTCTGAAGTGGGTATGGGAAGATGGGCCCTCTTTGGAGACTATTGGATTCAGGGCATTTTGTAAGCAAATCTACCAGTCTCATAATTTGTTAGCTAGACTGATAATTTTTGTAGTAACCCACACTGATTTTTACGTTTTCATTCTAGTTAATTTCCCATGTCAATAGCTACTCAGTACTTCCTCAGGTTGGTCCTGTGGACCCAGCTCTCTGGTTTACTGTGCTGTTTCCTTCCTTTCTGTCTCCTCATTTAATGAACTCACTGGGGGGGGGGTAACCTAGCCTCCATTAGGTTGTGGTTAGACAGTCAGCTCTTTTTTTTTTATATTATTTTTATTTACATTTCAAATGTTATTCCCTTTCCTGGTTTCCTGGACATTAGCCCCCTATACCATCACCCTCCCCATCTTCTAAAGGGTGTTCCCCTCTCCATCCACCCCCCCTTCCCACCCTCCCAACAATCCCCTACACTGGGAGTCCAACCTAGGCAGGACCAAGGGTCTCTTCTTCCATTGGTGCCCAACAAGGCCATCCTCTGCTACATATGCAGTTGGAGTAATAGGTCAGTTCATGTATAATCTTTGGGTAGTGGTTTAGTCCCTGGGAGCTCTGGTCGGTTGGCATTGTCATTCTTATGGGGACGCAAGCCCCTTCAGCTCTTTCAATCCTTTCTCTAGTTCCTCCAACAGGGATCCTGCTTTCAGCTCAGTGGTTTGCTGCCAGCATTTACCTCTGTATTTGACATGCTCTGGCTGTGCCTCTCAGAAGACATCTATATCCAGTTCCTGTCAGCATGCACTTCTTAGCTTCATCAATCTTATCTAGTTTTGGTGCATATATGTCCCACATGTGGGACAGGTTCTGAATGGCCATTCTTTCAGTCTCTGCTCCAAACTTTGCCTCCATATTCCCTCCTATGAATATTTTTGTTCCCCCTTTTAAGAAGGAGTGAAGCACCCAAAGTTTGGTCATCCTTTTTCTTGAACTTCATGTGTTCTGTGGATTGTATCTTGGGTAATTCAAGCTTTTGGTCTAATATCCACTTATCAGTGAGTGCATACCATGTGTACTTTTCTGTGATTGGGTTACCTCACTGAGGATGATATTTTCTAGTTCAATGAATTTGCCTATGAATTTCACGAAGTTATTGTTTTTGATAGCTGAGTAGTACTCCATTGTCTAGATAGTCAGTTCTTTTATCTTCTCTACAGAGTCACTGGTTTAATTAGGAGGAGGTTCAGGGATGTGCTAACAGGTGGTCTGATCCTCTTAAATTTAGGGAGTGCTTCAGGGACTTTTAGCAAATAATATAATGACCCAGCTTGCTCTAGTTCTTATCAAAAGACGGCTTTCAGTTGACCTTTGTTAAAACTTAGAGAAGTTTTCCGTTTTATCTTTTACTGGCTGTGATTCAGAAGCAGTGTAAAAGAGTTGCTTTAAATCATGGACTTCTGAGTTTGTAGACTTCAAGCTTCCTATTCTTAAAAAAATTATTCATTATTGCTGTCTGTGTATGGAGGTACAGGGGCATGCCATGGTGTAGATGTGGAGGCAAAGAACAATTTTGTTCAATTTGTTTTCTCTTTCTACTTTTATGTGGGTGCCAGGGATCCAACACAAGTTCCATGCTTTACCCACTGAGCCATCTCCCTGTCCACTCCCTTTACTAAATCGGCTAATTGTTAACAACCTACTTTGTTTTTTAAACGTATGTGAACAAGGACTAGCATTCATCATTAAATTTTCGTGATCTCTAGTCCTAGGATTATAAATCGATCAGCGTTGTCTGCTTGCCAAGTTGTCATTGGAAACAATGTCAATAGATACTTTGCCATGCTTAACAAGCTCACTAGTCTCAGGGGCCTGCTTCAGGGGTGCTCTTCCTGGCTGTGACCAGCCTTGATGCCAATACTACCTGTATACACATTTTATGTGCATCATTTTATAACACATCTTATAAATGATGTCATATAAGGGATAACGCACCAAATGTAGCCACTGTCTTTCCAGTCACTCAGCATATGCTAGGCAGGGACAGGCTGACGGCTGGCCCCCGCTTCCAGCTTATTTCTCACATTATGCTCAGTCAGAGACTCAAGCTGATAAGACTCTGGCTGGTTACACAGTTCCACGGTTCTGTGTAGGGGAGGAAGGTGACAAATAATGCCAGAGGCACAAAACCCAGAGGCGAGACTGTTTAATCAGAGGCTGTCTCATTTGCATTCTAATTAAGATTATGGTGCTCTTTCTTTTTACTTGAAAAGTTCACCAAACAGTATGTCAAATAATCTTTCCACAGTTTCTTTGATCTAATCTCTACCAAACCCCCTTTACTTTTTGATTACACACCCATTCAAGCCTCTTGCTTTGTAGCCTTTGGTTTCAAAGTATATGGGAAGTTCATGATAAAATATCACATACTAATGAACATTTCTACAAAACTCTGAAATACCTTTGAAATACTTTTGAAATATTGTTATCAGCAATGAAATATGCCTCTGTATTACATCTTTTAAAAAACATCCTATTAGTTCTTTAAGAATTTCTTATGTGTTTTGATTATATTCATTTCTCTTCACCAAATCTTCCCAGATATGAAAGGATTTTTTTAAACTAATAGCTAATAATAATAACTAATAACTAAGTTACTGCCTTTCCAATCTGGGACAAAGGCGTCTTATAATTTTTCACCTGTCACTGCTAAACATAATTCTCATGACGAAGAGAATGAAGGAGGAGTTACTTTGAGCTAAATGCACATGGCAATGCCCTGGGGACGTGGATACAGGTTGCTCCGAGTCACGTGTTCCAGGGTGGAGACAGTGACATGCACTTCCGTAGTCAACAACAGAAGAAAGCCACAAATCAGGACATTTCCTAAGCTCATTGTTAGGAGCATTAGGCTGGCAGGTCACAGCACAGTGTGGAGAATGTGTGATGGGTGCTAGAGATCACCTGGTGACAACCTCAGCTTCTGGGGTGAGAGTTAGATGTCTGTTAATACGTTCCAAAGGCTTTACCTGACTATTGAAAGGGAGTAGGTCAGACAGACACAGAGGCGCCTATTAATGGCTATTGAGATGGATAAAGATGACCCGAGGTAATGTGGTCTGAAACATTCCAACTCTCTTAACACCAGAGTTGTAATCATTATCACTCGTCCCTGAAGAATCTTTTAGAAAATTATACTTCATTACATTTATGAATGTATGTAGATGGGAGGGGCTTGGAGTGTAATGCCACTGTACATATGTAGAGGTAAGAAGACAACTTGAGAGAGTTGAATTTTTTCCTCCCCCTGGTCAGGCTTAATGGCAGGTACTGTTATGGAAACTCCAGTCCACAGTTTCCTCCCCATTCCACAATTCCCCCGTGCCAGCTGCTTGACTGTGCCATCCTCTTCCCAATTCTGCATTAGTTGGATTAACTGGAGTGCAGGTGGCAGGAATCCAACTCAACCGAGGTCCACAGATCTACCCGGACTCTGCTTATGACTCCCCATGCTGCATCTTTAACCTTTCTCTCCTAATCTCTCGATTTCCTGTTTTCTCTTAGCCTAGAATCCCTGTGTGCTTGGCTAAAATGGCTACAGATGAGCTCTGGTTTTTCTCTTGGCTCTATGCTCATCAGAGCAAGGAAACACCTTCAGGGGTTCTCAAGAACTACTGTTCTTTGACTAGGTTATAATTTTAATCTAAACTAAGAATTGTGTCTAGGGTATCATGATCTTACTGATGTGAGATTACATTATGAACCATTCTTGATTATGAGGCACAATTGTAAATAGTCTAATGGCCAAAAAGTTGGAGGTCAAATTTATGGTTTAACCACTGTCCTGAAGTTTCCTAGGCCAGTAGACATAAAAGGAGACCATACTGGGTCTGAAAAAGAAATGGGACATGCTAAGAGTTAGTGGAATAGGGTTGACTCACACTTGCAAACCTAGCACTAGAGACGTTGAGGCAAGAGGATTATGAATTTGAATCCAGCCTAGAGTACACAGTGAGCTACAAGTCAGCCTGGGATAGATAGCAAGGTCATAAACAAACGAAATAATACTGAGTAACAACAACAATAGAACAAAACAAACCAAGGTAACAGTGGGAATAATAGGTGAGAGAAGAGTGAGGTGGGGAGAGAGGTAGAGACTAAGGGAAAGAAACAGTTAAGGGAAAACCCTAATAGCAACAGAGAGATCATCAGTGCAGGTAGAGTGAGACCACTGTCCTGCACTGTAGTCAGTGTTTATGTCACACAATGAATGTATCTACAACCATCCCCACAGACTTCGTGCAAATGCTGTTATCACTGTTATTAACTATGTTAGTTATACAATTCAGCTTATGATCTTTCAACATGAAGACAGACAGGTTCTGTTATATTACATTTCCTCTGGCAAGGGAAGGCTCTTCAGACTCTACTAATAAAGCAGCTTGTCAGTGTAAGCAACCCTGGTTGTGAGGACAAAGACATGTCTTCTATTTCTCAGTTAGTCTTTAGAATGAATAGTTCTAACTGGAGCTCCTAGGATATTTCAACTATGTCCCAGATAACTTTCTATTACTCGTGTTTGGGTACCAGGCAGTAGCCATAGAAACCTCTCATCTATTATTGCTTCCAGAGGTTAGCAGTCCCCTTTACACAACTGCATCTGATTGTGAAAAGGCTAATGAAGATAGATTCTGGGTCCCTTGTTGGTATTATGTTCTCAGAACACTCTTCATTTTCTAAAATACAAAGTGAGATCTTTTTCCTCACAGCGTGTATCTCTAAGCACATCAACTAGTCACACATCTTACCATATTATGTATATGTTTGTAAGATGTAAGTGTTGGAACCAGGTGAGGCTGAAAGGGATTGCCAGGTGCACAGCAGCTTCAGTCATACCACAGACAGGCAAGTCATGGAATTACTCCAACAAGGTATTTCATTAGTCGAGCCTGTGGTAGGAGAAGTAATAGAATTGTAATAGAATGTAATGTAACAGTATTGATCAGTCTTCATGTACAAAGTCGTGAGCTTGATTGAATAGCTTTATGCTTTCTTAGTGTGATGGCAACCATTGTGCTGGTTGAAGTCACATTCCATGTGTGACATAAACACCACATGATCGGGGGAAGTCAAACTAGAAACACCAAGAGAAAAACTGAGGCCTGACAAAAGCTTAGAGTGTTGAATGCTGATGTTCCTTGAATGAGAAGGACAGAAGGGAGAAGATTGGGCCCCAGAATGGGGCTCACGGGGTTGATTTAGTGTGCTGAGTCTCTTGCCTTTGAGGTTGTTTTTAACCAGCTGGTGAGATCTTGTGGATAACATCTGAGTTTGAGTACCCAGAGTGATGGATGTGGAGGAGAGGATCTGGAGAACATGGTGCTGTACTACAGGATTAGGAGAAACAGGTTGGCTTATGATGATGGATGTAGGTGCTTCGTTCCAGGGTACTCAACCGATAGCCAACCCTACCCACTTTCATATCTATCGTGGCCACACACACATTGCTTTCCTTCGCGTTAATCAGCTATTCACCAACTCCAACAATTTATTCAGTTTGTTAATTTAAGCCAAATAGCTTGTAAGTCCACACAGCACAGTAGTACTTTTTATATTTTTCAGAGGAAGAGAGCATCACTAAAACAAATTTCCTGGAGGGGTTGCTACTAAGACCATGCCTAGTTATTAAGTGAAACATTAAATCCTTAAAAAGCAACTTCATCAAAAGATATGTCACAACAAAAAAAGCATTCTTTTTATCTTCCTTAATGGTGCAACTGAAGGAAGAGATTTCAGAGAGCTAAATACTGGCAGACAGCAAAGCAAGCATGAGTTGTCAATTAAAAAAAAAACCCTGCTTTGGTAAATATACAAATATATGGAGTGTGAAATCAATTAAACCTAAATTTAAACATGCATACTTAGTAATTTGCAGTTTCAAATCCTTAATTACCAAGTGAAAATACTTCCTTTGAATGTTGACGTATAGCATACAATTTATGAAACTAATATTTGGTACAACTATTGCAATTATAGTATCCTTTACTTTCTGTGTAGTAAATATTTAGTTCTCTCAGGTGTATTCATTTTTTTTAGTTATTTTACTAGAAATGGTAAGAGCTACTTTGGACTATAAATCTTAACATGTGGTTTCAGCCTAACAAGAAGTATATATACATAATTGGCAGAAATCATAACTTTGTTATTATTAATCTCCTTAGAAAATTTACTTCATATATAAAGCTTATTTTTAAAGTTTTGGAAAAATCCTTAAGTATGAATGAAAACAATTTTTAAGACAAAAATCTTATTATCTATCTTAGGCTGTCTTGAACTGGTAACCTTCCCAGCTCAGCTTCTGAGTGCAGGGATGATAGGTAGACACACCACCACACCTGGCTTTGTGAAAGTAAAATTTAAATGAGTTTTTATTTTAATTCAGTATAATTTTTTTAATTGTATGGTACATTGAACTGAAAAAGCTCACACTCTTTCCAAAATTGCCAAGCTAAAAATAAGTGGCTATGCCTAAACTTCTAAACATGAAGACAAAAAAGAGATTCAGTGTGCTGATGCTAGGCATACATTTGATGTTCAAGAATGCATGCTGGGGCCAGAGAGATGGCTCAGCATGTAAAAGTGCTGTCTGAACAAGCCTGCCAACATGAGGCTGAGCCCCAGGACTCACAAGGTAAAAGCACAGAACCAGTTGCTAAGGTGTCCTAGAATTCCATACCACACTGTGGTGCTCTCCGTAACCATAGTAAATAAAATAAAAATTAAAGTCCTGAGAACAAAACAAAACAAAACAAAACAGAATAGTTACATGACTGTTACTCACTAAAATTCACTTAAGAAAACTCACGAGGTCAGAAGATAAATTTTAGAGTTTGAGGTATGAATGTTTTCATTCTATTTAACAACGACTGAAAAGATTATTTCTTTTATTTATTCTCTCATGTATTACATCCAGACCCCAGTTTTTCCTCCCTCCTCTCCTCACAGTAACCCCCTCCACAACTTCCCCCTCCTAAGCCACTCCTTCTTCATTTCCCTTCAGAAAAGGGCAGGCCTCTTAGGGATAGCAGCCAAATATGGTATAAAACATTGCAATAAGACCAGGCACCTCCCCTCATATGAAGGCTGGAGGAGTCAATCCAGGAGGAAGAAAAGGGTCCCAGAAGCAGGTTAAAAACTTTAAAAGACAATCTCCTCTCCCACTGTTAGGAGTCCCACAAAAAGACCAAGCTACACACCATAGCCTGCATGCAGAGGGCCCAGGTCAGACTCATGCAAGCCCCTGATTGTCGGTTTAGTCTCCGTGAACCCTATTTATCTGTTTTTTTAATCACAGTATTTGTTCCCTTCTTGGATCTGACAGTTATTACTATCGTTCTTAGAGAAGCAATGGACCCAGTGGTGTGTGGCTTAGCATTCTCCTCTGTTAGTCACCAAACTCATTCACGCTTGGGAACCACTGGCGTAGACGGGCTTGAGATCTTTCCGATGTTGTTTGTGTGATGAAATGATAATGACCATGTTATTTTTTCCCCCAGGTTTAGACTCTGCTGTGTTTTGGAGCAGAAAGAGTCAACCTGTGAAGGGATATCCATCTCCCAGGCCATCAGAAAAATATGAATGATTTCCTTGTATCGCTTTGGAAGTCTGGACTTTGGAGATGAAACCACAGTGATGTAAGATGATCACAGAGTCGATATGTGTATTTCATTTCCAGAAAAAGATACTTTGAAAGTGGTTATAAGCAGTCACTGGGTTTGCATCAGATGATATAAAGAAATCAAAGTGCTTTGGTTCCTCATTTTTATGTCTTTTATGTGCAGACGTTGAACCACGCATCATAATGTCTCTGTTGTGAGCCTTTGAGATCTGCTTACTGAAGTGATTTTGAATATTCAGTATAATATGTTAGACATACTCACTGCTCTGTATCCTCAATCTTCAAAGCTTATTTACCTTGTATAACTGACCATCACCTGTCTATTCTCTTTCCTGTCTCCAGCTCTTATTACATTTTCCCAGTTTTATAAGTTCACCTATTTTAAATTCTGCATGTGACATCATATAGAATTTGTCTTTCTGAGTTTGACTTATTTCACTTAACATGGTAGCCTCTACATCCACCCAGACTATTGCAAATGGCAGAATTTTATACATTTTAAAGGCTGCTTAATAACTTACTACTATATACATAGTTCAAATTTTCCTCATCTATTTATCCATCTGATAACAAACTTTGACTCTATGTTATGTGAGTCTGGCGAGAAATGGAGACCGTGTGTGAGCAGAAGAGACACACGCACATATATGTCTTCCGTCCCTTGACACTCCCTTTGCCTAAAGCCACAGAGATGCAGCAGACACATGATGCATGGGAACTAACCAAAACCCAATGGGAACACAAACGCAATGTCCCGTTTATGATGGAATGGGGAGTTGATAACCCTGAGAGGTATGCTCTCCCTTAGAATCAGAAATGTTTCAAAAGTGAACGGTGGCACTCTAAGAAATATGATAGCCACAAACCCCAGCATGTTCCTCGCTGTTCTTGTGGCTTCTTCTCGTCATAAGCCAACAACTTGAAAAACGTGATCAAGAGCGAGTCAAAAAGCGGAGCTATATTGGGCAAGGCGACACACATTTAGAACCATAGCACTGGGGCAGGGAGAGTGGAGGGTCCCTGGAGCTAGTGGACCAGATGGTCGAGCCAAAGTGGCAAGCTCCAGGTTTGATGAGAGATCATGTTTCAAAAAATAATGTTGGCGCAGCTGGAGAGAAGGCTCCGCAATTGAGAGTACGCGCTGCTCTTGAAGAGGACTCCAGTTCCGTTCCCAGCATCCATATGGTGGCTCACGACTATCTATAATTCCTGTTCCAAAAAATTGAACACCCTCTTGCGGTCTCTGTGGGAAAAAACCTGCATGTAGGCACATAATAATTCATACGAATTTAAAAAATGTAAAAGAAGATGGAGAGTGAGTGATTGAAGAAGACACTTGAGTCAACCGTTGTGCACATACACACAAGTATCTCACATACATGAACACATACATGTACAAAAGGGAAGATGTTCACATTTTCTTGTTTGAGTCTTTCCTGATTTACCAGTAGACCAAAGAATGTAGTAAGGAAGCAAAAGTCAAATCAGGGCTTCATGCAATGTTTCCTTTGTTTTCCTAAGAGCAAAATGAATATTCATGTGTGAACCATGAGATACAAATTTTATAATTTTGATGATCTTGCATGCAAGGTAAATGCTCTTATATTTAAATTTTAAAACTGGAATTGTGTAATACAAGGATTAATGCCAAAATTCATGTTAACAATTTAAATTTTTAATTTTTTCTTCCCTATGATAACATTAGCAGACAATAAAATTACATCATTATAATAGAGGCACACAGAGAAGCTACATATTAACTTTATATATGATTTTATAATATATTATTCATGGTAAAAATGTTAATGTCCTCCTGTTCTTTGGGAAGGAAGTGCCAGACTTTCCTGCAGCACCTGGTCCCCAGTTCCATCCTGGCTCTGTCTCTGCTGTCGCAAGGCAGCACATAGGTGCCAGTGTCCATCCCTTCTTATGAGTTCATATAGAAATGAGGCTGTGACTTCTGGTTTTTTTCTTCCATATGAAGTTGAGAATTGTTCTTTCAAGATCTGTAAAAAAATGTGTTAGAAGTTTGGTGGGAATTGTGTTGAATCTGTAGATTCTCAATGGGAGGACAGGCCCTTGGTCCTGTCAAGGCTGATGCCCCAGTGTAGAGGAATGTCAGGACAGGGAGGTGGGAGGGAGTGGGTGTGGGAGCACCCTTATAGAAGCAAGGGAGGGGAGATGGGACAGCAGGTTTCTGGAGGGGAAACAGGGAAAGGGAGTAACATTTGAAATGTAACTAAAAAATATCCAAGAAAAGAAAAAAATTATAAAAAGAAGCTACCTAAAAGACAGTAAAAAAAAAAAGTCCATTTTCACTCTCTTAATCCTACCAATCCATGAGCATGAGAGATCTTTTCATCTTCTGAGATGAGATCTTCTTCAATTTCTTTTCTTCAGAGACTTGAAGTTCTTGCCACACCGGTTTTTCACTGGCTTGGTTAGAGTTACATCAAGATATTTTATATTATTTGTGGCTATTGTGAAGAGTGTTGTCTCCCTATCTTCTTTCTCAGTCTGTTAATTGTTTGTATAAAGGAGGGATACTGATTACTTTGAATTAATTTTGTATCCAACCACTTTGCTGTAGGTGTTTATCAGCTGTAGGAGTTCTCTGGTAGAATTTCTTGGGTTATTTATGTATACTAACATACCATTTGTAAATACCGATACTTTGACTTCTTCCTTTCCTATTTGTATCCTCTTGATCTCCTATAGATGTCTTTTTTTCCTCCCTGCCCCTCCTACAGTTGTCTGATTGCTCTAGCTAGAACTTAAAGTACTATATGGGAGAGATAAAGAGAGAGAGGGCAGCTTTGCTTTGTCCCTGGTTTTAGTGAAAATACCACTGTTCCCAAGAGCATTCATTTTAGACAAACCTTTGAACAACTAATAAATTGAATGGGATATTACATAGCAGCCTACCATGCTCAAGGGCCTGTGTTCCATGTGTAAACACACACACACACACACACACACACACACACACACACACACACACACGGGGGTGGTGGTGGGGGGTGGAAGAGACAGAGATAGACAGAGACAGAGACAAAGACAGAGAAGCAAGCAGCTTTAGTTTCTAAGCTCTCTGGTTACAAAATCGAACTGTTATTACCCACATGTTTATCACCTGGTTCACTCACTACCTCCACCTGCACCTCAATAACTAGGGTTGGATACTTTTCTTTTTCAGAGTTGGGGGCTGGGAAATAAGGCCTTGCACATGTGAGGCAGTCACTCAATGTTAAGCTACTTTAAATGTTCTAAAAGCAAATCCGAATGTTGTTATGAGCCCTGGTAAGGGGACATGTGAAATGTTTGGCCCCCAAACGATATTTCTTTTAGCCTTGCAATTTATTTAGGACAAATATTAGACATGACTTTAATAATAGTAAGGAAATGTCTATTTTAATCGATGACTCATTCTGTGACTTTGAGGAATAAGATACTTAATTGGAAATGAGTCGAAATTACTTGTGTTCTTTTTGTTTAAAGTGACTAGTAAAACAAATTTCCTCTTTCTTAATGGACTCTCACAGTGTCTCAATTAAGCACCCCAGGTGGCTTTCCAGTGCGTGACCTGTTAGGAGGACATCCTCCACTGTAACTGAGGCTTTAGGAGTCGTTAATAGCTCTGCGTCTTTTCCTCTACAGAGTACAGTGAAAGGATAATGTCTGTTAAAAGTAATTGTTGGTAACAGAATCCAAGGCTGACTGTAAGGTCTGTTAACTTAATTTGTTTGGTGACTTTGCTGCTTAATTCTGTTTTTCCTGCTTCTGCCTCCTACTCCACAATGGCCCCATGACTCTATTGTTACTTGAAATATAAGGAAATACACTGGAGATTTTTTTCTCTTTTGTTTATTTAGCCATTTAATTAGAAACATTTAAGGATGAAACTTTAAAATTTTAGAGAGTCTTTAATGCAAGGCAATGCATCTTTCATTGAACATCTCAACTGATCATTTGTTTTGCTCCAAGCACTCAGTTTCAGGGTTCCTGCCCTTACCAGGGGTTTCATGTCACTGGAGAGCTGCAGGAGCATGAGTGGATGAACTAAGGGGTCAGAGAGGGCCTTGCCTGAGAGCTGACTTACTAGTACCCCGTGTGCTGGAATGGACTCTCTCCTATGTGGAGCAGTCCTACTTTCTTGCTGATAACTTCCCAGGCTTCTGCTTTGCTCCTGCTTCTGCCTCAGGGGTTTCATAATCTTTAGGGCATGTTTCCTGGCTACCTTCACTTCAAAATCAAAATCTCTGGCTCAAAACTTTTTGAAGAGCCAACTTTTGGGGCTCCAGAGAGTACTGGCTGGATGCGGGCACTCTATTTTGTCTACTTTCTGGTTGGGCTGGATGTGGGTGAGATGTTTCATGCTCATGGCATCACTACCAAAGGTGTGACTGCTGCCACTCATATCCCGTCATGACCGGGTGTATCCTCACACTGTAAGCTAGACTAAGCCCTTCCTTCCTTATGTTGCTCCTTGTCCGGCATTTGATCACAGCAACAAGAGAAATAACCAATACTGAAAACTGGTTCTTGGGAAGTAAGTGATTGTGATAAACTTGACCACGTGGTTCACAGGCTTTCAGATTGGTTAGTGGAGCTACGGGGGAGAGTTTGGGACTGTGGGCTGGAGAAGCTTTAGAGTGGTGTAGGCAGAGATTAAGGGAACATCCTGCTGGAAGTTTGGAAGACCAGAAGGCCAAGAGAAATGTGGACAGTGGGGGGCCGGCCTAATGGGGTTTCAAAGGGGAACACATACCATACTGGGAACTGATAACCCTAACACGGCAAAGAGCTTGCCTCTGCCTCAAAACCTTGCGTGAGGCTGAATTTAAAAGTCAAAGGCTAAGTTGTTCGGTGGGGGAAGTTGAAAGACAGTACAACATTCAGGCTATCTTGTGGTTTCTGCTCTCTGAGTTCAGTCAGATGTATGTTGAGTGAATGGAACAGAAAGACAAGAAAATGTGGAATTTGGTGAGGAAAGAATATGATTGAGTTAAAAGTGGAATCAGCCCAAGATAGTTTGCATATGTTTCTGGAGACAGCTGGGAAAATGGGAGGTTCTGAGTCTGACAGAACAAAGGTAACGACATCAGGAGCTCAAAATAGAGCTGAACACAGAGCTGCAATTTTGTGTGTTTAGGCTTCAGTCTTGCTTTAGGCAAACCTTCAATCGCCACCTTCCTAATTTTCCCACCTCAATGGGAGTGTTCACTCTGTGCCACTGTGTATTGAAAGTATGGGACACATACTTACATATGCTTATAAATTTGAAGGTATTTGGTCCCCAGTTGGTAGAACTGTTTGGGAAGGATTAAGAGGTGTGGCTTATTGGAGGAGATGTGTCACTGGGGGTGGGCCTTGAGATTTCAGAAGCTGGTATCATATTCTCTCTCTCTCTCTGTCTCTGTTTCTGTGTCTCTATCTCTGTCTCTCTGTGTCTCTGTCTCTCTCTGTCTGTCTCTGTCTCTCTCTCTTTCTCTCTCTCTCTGTGTGTGTGTGTGTGTGTGTGTGTGTGTGTGTGTGCGCGTGTGCGCCTATGCCTTGCACTTGAGACTAAGGTCTCAGCTACTGCTCTGACAACAGCCATGCCTGACTGCATGCTCACCGCCATGATAGCCACGGATGTGCTCTCTGCATCTGTCAGCTCCAAATAAACCATTTTATAGGTTGCATTAGTCATGCATCTCTGCGCGGCAATATAAAATTAAGTAAGAGCTGGATGTGGTGGTGCATGCCTTTAATTCCAGTACTCAGTAGACAGGCAGGTGAATCTCTGTGAGTTTGAGGCTAGTCTGGTCTGTGGTGAGTTCCAGGACAGCCAGAGATACATAGTGAAAGCTTGTTTCAAAAATAAAAGAGAAAGAGAGAAAAAAAAGTAAAAGGTAAAAGATTTATCACTTTTAGGGGATTGAAAGAAACTTCAATCACTCACAGTGCTTAAGTGGGTCCATGAAACTTGAATGGAGGTCCCTCTTTACTTTCTTTCTGTTGTCAGTTTCAGTCACACATCTTTGGCCACATGAAGAACTTGGACCCTTGTCCTTAGCCCAGCACTACTGCTATGTGTATTTTCTTGCCAGCTATATATACTGCTTGTCCCCAAAGCATTCCTTAAGAATGTATTGGAGGAACTCAAACTACTTCTGTTTCCACTACATTTCTCTTCTCTTCCACCGCTGAGGCTCCTTTGCATAGTATAGCTTCAGGAGCAGCAGCAGCATTCACTGGGGTGGAACCCCACTCTTCCTACTCCCAGGATCCATCCCAGCTCTCAGTCACCCATTCATTGTGACTCCTGTTCTGAGACTTCACCCTAATTGTTTACATGTGGATCTCTCCTGCCTATCTTCAGGAAGAGGGAGTAGTAGAGCCATCTTGAAGGACGTGGTCAATGTTTGAAAAAACTTTTCAGAAAAACAAGTCCATTTGCTGGTTTGGGATTCCCAGTAAGCACTGAGGCTCAGTCAGTTCTCCATAGAGGGAAGTGTTCCCTTTCTCTCTCTAAACTTCTCATGAAATAGTAAGGGTTAAGGTAGTATCGGGTTGCAATTTTTCCCCCTAACCTGAAGCCAGTTATTAAATTTCTAATCGCCTTCTCATTGACCAGTGAAATGGATTCAGATTCTTTAATTTCCATATATTTGCATATGTATGACTATCCTTCGCCTCTTTCCAATATTTTTCTCATACATTTTAATGTCTAATTTCAAACTAGATGTTGAATCTTGGTAATTTTGTCAATTCCTCAATTAAATCTTCTTTTGGGGGTCTCTCATGATAGAAAGGAATTAGGGTTTAGGTTTATATAGAACACAATTAGGGAAAGACATTTCAGGCCATGTTACCGAATGTAAAAATATCATATCACAGACATCAATAGGGAATCAGTATATATGGGATTAATAATGATAGAAAAGTGTAAGGTCAATTATTAAGCTGAGTTCTAACCATATGCAGATCAGTGATTTTGAGGGCCTTGAGAATGTCTTAATTAGAAAGGATTAGTTAGTGAAGGAATGTGCTGTAGAGACAAGCCATTCAGCCTTTTTTTCTTAGTCCTGATTGTTATTTGTGCAGTGATGAGCCTTTTCTAATTTTCCCCTAATGATGGTTAGGTCTGACTCAGCTTCCATAGCAATTTTAGTTTCCTTATGTTCCCCACAAGATTTTATTAAATCTAGAGTTTCAGGAAAGATTTAACAATGAAACATAAAATCATCATTATGGTCATTACTTAAATGACACAATGTTTAAGGGTCTGCAGAAAGGCACTGGCATAAATTGCTCTTTAGAAGAGCGTTACCGAGAGAGTTATAATATCATTCTGCAGAAAGTGATGATGGGAAGGGGGAGAGTAAGTTTTGGGCACAAAGAAGAGCTTCATTAGCAGAGACAGTCACCATGGATAGTATTACAGGATTTACTGAAGGGACAGACAGATGCTTTGGTGCCAGAGAAACAAGAGGATATCTTACATTTATATGTATCTAGAGAAAGGGATGCTCTAAGATGAGATACAGCTTTTACTAGAAGGAATATGTTAGCTGGAGGCATTACTCTTTGGAGGTATTAACTGAGAAGTAAGGCTGTAGCTAAAGGTCATCTTGGGCTGGACAACAAGGTAATGTTTGTCTGTAGAGGCTGAGATGGAGCAGGGACCCTTGTTAGTGTTTGCTGCTGGACCTGCAAAGAGACGTGTCCAGCTGTAAGTAGGTGTGGTTAGCTTTCTTCCAGGATGTCACATCTGCTCTCTTGGAATGGATGTGTCCAAAGTTACAGGACTAAGAGAAGACTGTGAATAAAGTTATTATACATTTTTATTGTTTGTATTCTCATGTCAAAATTCAAAATGTTATCATCTCATCATAGGCAGGATTCTATGTTCCAATCTCTGCTTATTGTTCCTTTTTTGTGTCTATGTTCTTATCTGTGTCTTTGACTCCTTTCTGTGTCTGCTGTCACTCTGTGACTATGGTTCTTATCTGTATTCATGATCCTATATATGTCTAGTGTTCCAGTCTGTGACTATGTTTTTATCTGTGCCAAAGGTTCCTATATGTTCCTATATGGTTTCTTTCTGTATTCATACTCCTCTCTGTGTTCCTTTCTGTGTCTATGTTCCTATGTCTATTATTCCTATCTGTGTCTATGGTTTCTATCTCTGCCTGTGTTCCTGTGTCTGTGTTTCTCTGTGTTTATGTTCAGTCTACAACTATGGTTTCTGGTTTCTCCCTATTTCTATAGTTTCTATATTTGTCTCTGTTATTATCTGCGTCTATTATTCCTGTCTCTGTCTATGTTTCTATCCATGTCAATTGGTCCTATCTATATATATTTTCTTATCCATGTCACTTGGTTCTATCTGTGTCTATTGTTTTGATCTGTGTCTATACTCCTATCACATAATTAGGAGCATAGATAAAAAATAGAAACATGGACAAGGTTATGAACCATAGACACAGGCAGAAACAATAAATACAAAGGAGAAGGTAAACCCAGAAAGAAACCATAGACATAGATAGTAACATAGACACAGATAAGAACATATACACAGATAGGAACATACACAGAGATAGAAACATAGGCACAAATAGGGAGATAGACACAGATAGGGACATAAGCATGGATAAGAATCCAAAGCACAGACAGAACCCATAGGCACAGATGCAATCATAGACAAAGAGAGGAGCAATAGATATGTGTAGGACCATAAACAGATATAGGAACAATAGAACAAATAGAAATAATATATACAGATAGGAACATGGACACATGTAAGAGCACAGGCATAGATAGGAACTATTGACAAAGATCAGAACAACAGACACAGATAGAAACCATAGTCAAAGACAGAAGCCATACATACAAATAAGAACATAGATGTAGATAGGAATCATAGACACAAATATGAACAATATATAAATATAGGAGCGTAGACACAGATAGAAGCACATGGATAGGAAAGTAGATACAGATAGGAACCATACACAATAAAGATAATGGACTTCGATGGGAACATAGACACAGGAGGATAGACACAGATAAAAATGCAGACACAGATGGGGGAGGTGTAATGGATAGATTTTTAATCCAAATCTAATCTGGGCCATGACTTCTGTTGGAAGTCTATATAAGAACATGGAAAACGAAACTTGCTCTTTGTCTGGTTGCCCTCACCTTGCTAGCAACTCCATTCCTTTACTGGCATTAGAACTTACTTCTTTGGGATTCTAGCATATTCTGAGGGCTGCCTAATGCAGAGCTTAATACACCCAGCAACTACTGGATTCTTGGATTTTTCCATTCACTGGTAGCCATTGTTGGATTAGTTGGGCCTCACCCTTTAGGTCATTCTATTAAATTATATATATATATATATATATATATATATATATATATGTGTGTGTGTGTGTGTGTGTGTGTGTGTGTGTGTGTGTGTGATAGAGAGACAGAGAGACAGTGATAGAGACAGAGAAAGAGAGAGATTTATTCCATAAGTTCTGTTACTCTAGACAACCCTATTATATCAGGCATTCAAAAATTCTTCAAAAAACCATTATAATCATTATAACTGTCATTTTCTACAAGGATGAAACATTTATTGAAGTTAAGGGACACAGCGGATACAGTCTACCAATAAGCAGCTTTGCAATCATTCTGTATATTCTAGTTTAAGGGTCAATTACTTTGACTCTTTTATGGCTTTATTATTTTAGTCTTTCCTGGTACCATAGGAAGTATAAGCTTCTTAGATCTGATACAAGATCTAACTTTTATTTTCCTTATGAGTCAATTATCTTAGTTGCTTTCCTGTTGCTGTGATAAAGCCTTCCAACAAAATCAACTCATAGAAGAGTTTCTCTCAATTTGTAGATTCCAAAGGCATAGTGTCTATAATGGCAGAGAAGAATAGCATGGATGCAGAGGCAGGATGCTGAGGGTCACAGGTAGAAGAGAGAGAGAGAGAGAGAGAGAGAGAGAGAGAGAGAGAGAGAGAGAGAGAGAAGAAAGTTTCAAATCTACCCCAAATGATGAACTTCCTTCAGCAAGGTTATACTGCTAAAGATTTTATAACCTTCCTGAAAAGAGCCACCAACTGGGAACGAAGTGCTCAAGTTCATGGGGTTATTGGTGAAGTTTCTAACCAACCATCACATTTGGCCCCTCACTCTCATATGGTCACTTCATAATACAAAATACATTTGTCCCAACTTTAAAGGTCCCCATTGTCTTTAACAATGTCAACAGTGCTCAGAAGTCCAAAGTCTCTTTTGAGTTTCAAGGCAATCTCTTCACTGTTATCCTCTGTGAAATATAAAAGCAAATTCTATTTTTCCAACATAAAATGACACAATTCTATTATACACCCTGGACCACAGTTATAGCAGTTTCTGTACACTGAAGCAATTGCTTTCTTGGAGCAGAAAACAATTCAGGGGCTCTTTCTCAACTGGGTAGGGTCTTGTCTACTGTTTTAGTGTAGAGCAGGTCTCTTCTTTTTAATGGTGCTACCTTGTCTCTGTTCAGTAGCCAATAGCTTTGTTGTAACAGTGATTCCCAGTGCTCTTTTTTTGGACTGCACATTTAAAGCCTTTCTTTCTGTGACACTTGTAGACCTGCATAAGAATAATCAACAGTAACTCCACCACATACTTAGCATTCTATTGTCTTAAAATAATCCATTCTATTTTAACTTAGCTTCGTGTAAAATTTCTGACATGGGTATAACAATATAAACAGATTCTTTGCCAAAATATCACATGAATGGATGTCACCCTTGCCCCCATCTTGGAATCCTCTGAATCAAGTCTCTGGTGTTCATATTATTCTCACCACTACTTTCCACAGGCCATTACTACAATGGTTTGTTAAGCTACATCATTCCGTTGTTTTTCTAACTAAAAAAAATACTCCTCCAAAACATGACATGATTAATTTCTTCACGGATACAACTCTATTTTCCAGGTATCAGCTTCTGTATTACTGACTGTCTTATCAGTATTCTATTACTGTGAAGGGACACCATAATCATGACAAATCTTATAAGAAAAACCATTTAATTGGGACTTGCCTAGTTTCAGAGATTTAATCCATTATCCTCATATGGGCAGCATGGCTACATACAATCAGACATAGTAGCTGAGAGTTCTAAATCCAGATCCAAAGGCAGCAAGAAGAGAGTGCTATAGGCCTTCGCTTTGCTTTTGAAACCTCAAAGCCCACCCTCAGTGACATACTTCTTCCAAGGCCACATCTCCAAATCCTTTCAAAAAGTGCTACTTCATGGTATCTAAGCATTCAAATATATAAACCTATAGGTGTCATTCTTACTCAAACCACCACATTCTACTTCTTGGTTCCTATACGTTTGTAGCTACATTATAATGCAAAGTGCATTTAGCCCAGCTTCAAAAGTCCTCATAGTATTTCGCAGTTTAAACACGGTTTCAAAGTTCAAAGTCTTGTCTGAGACACATGACAATCTCTTAACTATAACCTCCTGCAAAATCAATAATCAAATAGCAGATCACAAAACTCCAATAAACAATGGCACAGAAGATTACATTACCATTCCAAAAGAGAAGAAAAGGAGCGCAGCGAGGACATATTGGTCCAAAGCAAGCCAGAAAATGAGCTGGACAAACTCCAAAGTCTGCTTCTCCAGGTCTGATATGAAAGCACTCTTCAGATCTCCAATTCCTTTCAGCTTTCTTCATTGCAACATACTTCTCTCTCTTGGGCCGATTCCGTTTTCTGTTCCAGATCTCCTTGGCAGGCATCCCATGACTCTGGCATCTCTTGGGATCTCCAATGAAATCCAGGCTTCACTTTCATAGCTCCACACAATGGCCTCTCTAGACCTCCATGCATGGACATCCTGACACATGTCTGGCTTGAGTGGCTTTCTTAGCAACAGAGATTGCACAACCTCTTTCTTGTATCCTTGACTCTGAGGACAAAATTATGTGGTCAAAGCTGCCAAGTTCTACTGCTTGCTGGGGCTGGAACAGGGCCCCCTTGCTCCATTTCATCAGCTTTCTGGTTTCAATGGTCTCCTTTTCTGCTTAAGCTTTGTTTTAATTTTTTACAAATTGTAAGCTTAGCTGGGTAGAATCTTGCCATGAGTTTTCTATTCTCTCTCTCTCTCTTTTATTTTTATTTTTCATTTAGCATCTGGTATTTTTTTCCCTTGAGAACAGGCTTTAACTCTGCAACACTTCCTGGCACTCCTTTCCCCCTCAAACTATACATTTACATATTTTTTTTGCAAAACTTTATCCTTTCCAAGACCACATAAGAGCTTACGTGACCCATGATACAGTTACTATATGATTATAACCACATGACATAGCCTATCTTGAAATCTCCTCTGACAAGACCATTAGTCCCAAACTCTTCAATTTAGCCTCAGGGAGATATGTAGAACAAGGGCAAACAGCAGTCATATTCTTTGCCAAAATACTACAGGAATTGTCTCTAAGCTACTTACTAGTATTCTTCTCTTCTGGAATCTCGTGAGCTAGGCTCTCATTATCCACATTGCTCTTCACACCACTGTCTTTCATACTCTTTTTAGAATGGCCCATTAAGCCATTAAGTGTTCCACTGCCTTCCTAATCCTACTTCCCAAAGTCCACATTATGACAACAAGTAGCATTGTCAGGCCTGTCACAACAATGCCTCACTCCCTGGTACCAACGTCTTAGTGCTTTACTGTTGTGAAGAGACATCATGATCATGGCAATCTTATAAAAGAAACTATTTAATTGGGGCTTTCTTACAGTTTTAAAAGTTTAGTCCATTATCCTCACAATGGGGAGCATGGCTGCCTACAGACAGCCATGGTAGCTGAGAATACTAAATCTGTATTGAAAGGCAGCAGGAAGAGAGAACGCCTTTGGGGCTGCTGTTGCTTTTGAAACCTCAAAGCCCATCTCAGTGACACACTTCCTCCAACAAAGCCATACTTCCTAATCCTTTCAAATAGTGCTACTCCCTGATGATTAAAACATTCAAATAGATGGGCCTGTGGGTCATTCTTATTCAAACAACCACATTTTTTTCTATTGCTGTGATAAAGCATTTCGATAAAAACAGCTTAAGAAAGAGTTTATTTTAGCTTACAGTTCTGTAGGGATAGAATGCGAAGGACTGATACTGTGGCAACAGTAGGAAACAGAGAATCATACACAGGACACAGAACAGCAACAACGGTGAGGCTATAAACCCCTGAAGTCTGCCCCCAGTGATGCATTTATTCTACAAGACTATACCTCTCAAAAGTTCCATAACTTCTCTAAAGAGTACCATAACTGGGGAATCAAGTATTCAAATACATGAGTCTGTGGGGTATACTTCTTATTCAAACCTCATTAGATATTTTATTATATTAGATGTTTTTATTGTAGCAACAGAGAAAGAACTATCATATCACACACACACACACACACACACACACACACACACACACACACACATATTTCTAAAACCTGTAAAAATTTCTTTGGGAACATAATCCATAGTCGTTAGGGTCCAGAGCAGATTACTCTTTGGCCATGTCCACCTGCAGAAGCTGCTCTTTGATAGGTACTGTAGCTGTAAGGATATGGCCTGTTCCCTACTAAGAGTCTGACTGTAAAGCTCCAAGCACCCCTAATAGATTCAGGTGCTCAACTTCTAAGTGAATGACTGGTTCATTCTCAGTTCCCCAAGGCAATCTATAGACTTCTGGTTGACAGATTCTTTAGGATATTAGAGTGTCAACACATGTTCTACCCATTTAATATGTATACATTAACTATCTGTGTTTCTTTCCTTGATCCTCCATATATTTTTGGAATCAAACAGAATTTCCCTAAAATTTCCTTCATTCTCCCTTTCTGGCTCCAACTCTTGCTGGGAAACCTTTCCCCTTTCTGTAAGACCTACAAAAAGAGACCCCCAGTCTGCCTCGTGGACTTGAATAGCCCTACCCTGCTCTCTGTCTTGCTATGGTGCTGGGGCCTGAACTGTCACTGGGGTCTCCACCACACTGCTGTCTGGATTTCTGTATATATGTCCATAGTGTTAATAACTCCTCTAATAAACTTTTTACCCTTAAAGGAAATCATCCTCAGTGCCTTCCATGAATTTCAATCCCAATACCATTCAATAATTAAAAATTAATAAATAAGGAGAGCTGTATGTGTAATACAAGCCATTCATTTTCATGATCCTATGTTACCTTCAAGGCTACCTATGGGATATTTTATGTATGTTTACAAGGAGAAATGGAAAGTTCTGTTTCTTGTCAAAATCAACACAGTTGACATAGATGAACTAGCATCAGCTCAGAGCTTTCACTTGGGCCAATGCTTGTTATAGCTGTACTTAAGTTGATTCCTTCAAATGAACATGTCCATTGTTCATGAGAAATCCTCAAGTTCTCAGGTAAAAGACACTTGCATTGGGCCCCCTCTCCTGTGAACTGCTATGCTCGTTTGTAGCCATTGGATGACTCAAGTAGCCCATACTTTCTTTCGGGCCTTGTGAGAAGGTCTGGTTCATGCTCCATCTCTGTCTATGTGAATTAGTGCTGCTCTACTCTGGGGTTGGCCGCACACAGCACATTTGAAGCCATAAAATGAGAAGTATTAAAAAGCAGATGGTTTCATTTACTCTGACTCGGAGACTCTTCTGGAACATACCTTTAAACAACTAAAATCTTTATTGTGAGAGGATAGAAACGTCAAGACACACAGTTAAAGATGCTTTTAATACCCATTGAGCATGTAAGAGAATATGATTTTTTGTCTTGTAGTCTCAGAACTGTGGCTAAAACCTGAGCTGAGAACACATGACACTAAGATTCTCTAGACCACTAATGGCCATTGGGGCTTACTACATGACAGTTGTCACCATTACTTATCACCAGTCACCCCAACCACCCCATTTCTTCGTGCTTTCCCAGAATTTGAGGGAGGGTAAACACTCAAAATTTACGGCTGATGCTTTCCTTTCCTTGCCCTCAGAGGAGCCAGTAGAGCTTTTCTGTCCACAGAGCCAAGTGACTCAGTCTTAATAGCATCCTCATGCAGATTGGGGCCATCTTGGGAAAGCAGAGATTGCCAGCCTCTCCCTCCAAATATTTACTTAGGTGCAGAATCTTGAAACATGTTCTGTTGCTGAATATATGATTTACGTCTCAACTTTTCTCCTTTGCTTGGGGAAGAGACAGGAGAGTGTATCTGTGGTTCTGGACGTTTTGACACATACTTGTAGTGAGGTAGGAGGTAAGCTGTTCTGTGGAGGGGCTCCTGGAGATTGAGAAGGTTTCAGATACAGAAAGGCCTAGCCTGAAGCTTCACATGCACGCCATTGATACATATACACCATATAGGAGGTCACTACAGTCATCAAAAGTCAACCTGAACCAACCTGATCACGGACGCCTCCTAACCAACACTTCAGACACAACCACATAGGGAAAATGTCATTGTGTATCTGAGGTCCTGGTCTCTGGATCCAGAGTGGCAAATGCTTGTGGCAAGGGAGAAATGAAGGTAGTCAGAGGTAAATTATATGCCCTCCTACTCTTTAGACACTGTGGTTGAATGGGGTGACATAAGGGAGTGTTGTCTAAAGGAGCTCTGAACTAGGTCTGACACCCGGGTCTTAAAAAGTGTTAATATTTGAGTTATCATTATTGAAAATGGTGGGTTGCTTTGAGGACAAAATGGCTGCGGAGTCATCCTAGGATATTATGTCATCCAGCTATGGAGGCTAAGCTATCAGCAGTTCTGGAGCTTATACTGGAAGACAAAGTCATTTGGCATTTAAAGTACAACAAATTGTGATTCATTGATGAGCTATGTGTTTAAACTGAACATTTTTTTCTCCGAGCTCCCATGCCATTTTCTTCATGAGAAGGACTGTAGTTACTTTTAGATTGTCAGTAATGTCTGGCCCATATACCTGTTGATTATAAAGGATATGTGTGTATATAACAATATACATTATTGCTATAGTACAGATGTGGGATGTTCTTCAAAGACTCATGTTATTAGTAACATCTTGGTTCCTAGCCCACAGGACTGTAAGAAGAAAATTATTTGGAAGTCTTCCCGGTCTTATTGGAAGTCCATTGTCCAGTAGTTTCCTCAATATCCTCATTCAAAGCCTTAAAGTTTTAATTGTCTAGACAATAATGTAGTCTTTGGAGTTTCTTATGTATAAAATCATATCATCTGTAAAAAGAGATATTTTGACTTGATCTTTTCCTATTTACATCATTTTTATTTCCTTGTCTTATTGCTCTAGCTAAGGTTTTAAGTGCTCTACTGAATAGAAGCAGAGAGAGTGACACCCTTGTCTTGTCCCTGATCTCAGCGGGAATGCTTTTAAACATTTTTCATTCAGCATGGTGTTGGAAGTTTGTTGCCTTCATTATGTTGAGGTATGCCTCTCCCTTTACTCATTTCTCTATCACTTTTTTTTATGAAGAGATGCTAGATTTTGATAAAGGCCTTTTTTGGGGTATCCTTTGAGATTACATTGTGGTTTCTGTCTCTGAGTCTGTTTATGGATGAAGTATATCTATTAAGTTATACATGTTGATATACAGCCACCCAATTAGATAAGATGGATGAAGCAAAGAAGTGCAGGCCGACGGGAACCGGATGTAGATCTCTCCTGAGAGACAAAGCCAGAATACAGCAAATACATAGGCGAATGCCAGCAGCAAACCACTGAACTGAGAACGGGACCCCTGTTGAAGGAATCAGAGAAAGGACTGGAAAAGCTTGAAGGGGCTCGAGACCCCATATGAACAGCAATGCCAACCAACCAGAGCTTCCAGGGACTAAGCCACTACCCAAAGACTATACATGGACTGACCCTGGGCTCCAACCTCATAGGTAGCAATGAATAGCCTAGTAAGAGCACCAGTGGAAGGGGAAGCCCTTGGTCCTGCCAAGACTGAACCCCGCAGTGTACGTGATTGTTGAGGGGAGGACGGTAATGGGGGGAGGATGGGGAGGGGAACACCAATATAAAAGGGGAGGGGAAGGGGTTAGGGGAATGTTGGCCCGGAAACCAGGAAGGGGAATAACAATCGAAATGTAAATAAGAAATACTCAAGTTAATAAAGATTAAAATAAAGTTTTACATGTTGAACCACTTTGCGTTGCTGGAATGAAGCCAACTTGGTCATGAGGAATGATTTTTTTTTTGTACATGATCTTGAATTTGACTTGCAAGCATTTTACTGAGAATTTACATCTATGTTTATCAGGGAGATTGGTCTATACATTTTTATATATGTCTCTTTTGAATTGTTTTCCTATCTTATACTGATCACTGTCTTAGTTAGGGTTACTATTGTTGCATTAAATACCAAGGCAACTTAGGAAAGGAAGGGTTTATCCATGCTACAGTTTACTAGCAAAGGAAGTCAGGAAAGAAACCCAAGTAGGTCAAGAATCTGAAAGCAGGAGATGATGTAGAGAAACAATTCACAGACCATATAAAGCTCAAGAAGAAGGAAGACCAAAATGGGGATGTTTCAGTCCTTCTTAGAAAGGAAAACAAAATACTCACAGAAGGAAATATAGGGACAAGGAGTGTTACAGGGACTGAAGAAAAGGTCATCTAGAGACTGCCCCACCTGGGGATCCATCCCATATATAGCCATCAAACCCAGTTACTATTGCTGATGCCAAGAAGTGCTTGCTGACAGGAGCCTGATATGGATGTCTCCTGAGAGGCTCTGCCACAGCCATAATGATACAGATGAGGATGCTTGCAGCTAACCATCAGATTGAGCACAGGGATCCCAATGGAAGAGTTAGAGAAAGGACTGAAGAAGCTGAAGGGGTTTGAAACCCCATAGAAAGAACAACAATATCAACCATCCAGATCTCCCAGAGCTCCCAGGGATTAAACCACCAATCAATGAATACACATGGAGGGATCCAATGGAGGATGGCATTGTCTGGCATCAATAGAAGGAGAAGCCCTTGGTGCAGTAAAGGCTCATTTCCCCAGTGTAGGGGAATGCCAGGGCATTGAGGTGGGAGTAGGAGTATCTTCATGGAAGCAAGGTACAGGGTTGGGGGATGAAAAAAGGGGGAAGGAGGATAACATTTGAAATGTAAATGCATAAAATATCCAATAAAAAAAGAAAATTGCTGCTTACTGGTTTGCTTTCTATGGCTTGCTCAACTTGCTTTCTAATAGCACCCAAGACCACCAGCCCAGGGGTGGCACTACCCACATGCCCTACAGGCTTGCTTACATCCTGATCTTTTCTCAGTTGAGGCTGTCTCCTCCCTGATGACTCTAGCTGCGTCAAATTGACATAAAACTAACCAGTATAACTGACCACTTGTCAGGTTGACATAGAAACACATCACTTTCCAACTAGAACCTTTCCTTTCTCCTTTATTCCCAGGTGGACCATTAATATTAATATCACAATATAAGGGATAAATAACTTTAAAAGTTCCCCACTATTTACAAATTAAACTAGTTCAAACTAGTTCGGTCTCTTTTAAAATATCAGCTCTTTAAAAATCCAAAATCTCTTTTGAAAGTTCAAAGTCTTTCAGCTGTGGGTTCCTGTAAAAATCAAAATTAAGTTCTTCCCTTTTTCTTCAAGAGAGGAGAATCAGGGTACAATCACAATCCAAACGAAACAAAACCAAACTCCAACAGTGTAAATAACTTGATGTTCAGGATCTGTGATTGACTCACAATCTTCTTGGCTCCTCCAAAGGCTTGGGTCACTTCTCCAGCTCTGCCCTCTGCAGCACACACAGCTTGTCTTCTAGGCTTAGGCTGGTTCCACACCATTGCTGTTGCTGTTCTTGGTGCTCATCCCATGGTACTGGCATCTCCAAAACTGCTGGGGTGCCTTGCTTCAACTGGGCTGCGTTTTCACCAATAGCCTCTCCTGGGCTCTCCTCGGGGTCTCCAGCACTGCCATACAGCATGAAGCCTCAGCTGTTGCACACGGCCCCTCCATGCCTTCAACACTAGAACCACCTGGATGACTCTTACACTACCAAGTTCAACTGCAGCATGAGGTACAACCTTGGCCACTTCTGGGTCAAAGCTTCTGTGTACTGACCCTGAGAAACACTTTCCAAAAGATATCACCTTGGTGATGCTGGTCTCTTCTTAATCACCACTCATTCCTCTGCTTCAGCTAACTAGCATCAATTGTCCTAGTAACACAAAAGTTTCACTCCGATGGTGCTGGTCGCTTGTTAATCAGGCCTGACTCTTGATCCCACAGTTGACCAGAATGACAGAATCTTCATTCAAACTAGCAAATAGCCCCTGATAGAGTCATCAGATTTCCCTCTGAAACTTCAGAAGCCAGACACCCATCATCTGCACTGTTCTCAACATTCTTATCTTCCAAGCTCCAATAGAACAGCCCGCTGAGATCTCAGTTCAAATGACTCTTTTAGCCCAAAGTTCCAAATCTTTCTACAATCCTGTCCGGTGAAACACAGGCAGGCTATCACAGAAATACATCACTCCCCGGGTACCAAGTTAGGGTTCTTATTTCTGTGACAAAACACCATGATCAAAGCGACTTGAGCAGGAAAGGGTTTATTTGCCTTACACTTCCACATCGCAGTCCATCAGGACAGGAACCCAAGCAGGTCAGGAACCCGGAGGCAGGCACTGATGAAGAGATGCTGCTTACTGGCTTGTCCTCATAATTTTTCTCAGCTTGTTTTTTTATAAAACCCAGTACCACCAGCCTAGGGATGGCAGCATCTGCCATGGCGGGGTTGGGGGGTGGGCTTCCCACGTTATTCCCTAATTAAGAAAATGCCCCACCAGCTCGTCTACATCCTGGATCTTATGGAGGCTCTCCCCCTCTTCAGAGACTCTAGCTTGTGTCAACTTGACATAAAACTAGCAAGAACAAGAACCTTCTTCTTTCATTGGGCTCTTTGTTTGTGTTTTCTTGAAGCATTTGTGCATCTTGTCTGAGCTGTGTAAACAGAGTCATTCTTTTGAGTTCTCTGGAAGTTCTTCAAGGTCATTCTCACTGAGGCCAATTACTATGGGATTAGTAATTTTTGGAGGAGACGCTTTTGTTTTCATCAGGCCAGTTTTGTTTGTATACTATGCCTGGAGTTCGCCGATTCAATGTCTTTCTTCTTCTCCTTTGTTCTTTTCTTCCTTGCCTCCTATCTTTTAACTTGTCTTTTAACTGTTCTTCTTTCAGTGGGAGGATTTCCGAAAGGATTTGGTAGAGAACTAAGTCACGGTAAGCTTGAGCTGTGGTTTTCCTCTGTGAGGCTGGTACTCAGGGCCACAGGTTCTATTCCAAGCCTTCTGATAGACTGCTACTGCCTGCTCTAACAGTCACTGGACCCTGCCTCTGCCGTCCTCTGGTGTGGCTCTATGCCCTACTCTGGATCAGCTTGAGCAAGTTTCTGCAGCCTCGTACATGTGTTGAGCATTTTCTTGTCCCTCCATGTCTTCCCCTCAGCCCATGTCTTCCAGTCCATGTCTTCCCCTCTGTCCATGTCTTCCCCTCAGTCCATGTCTTCCCCTCTGTCCATGTCTTCCCCTTAGTCCATGTCTTCCCCTCTGTCCATGTCTTCCCCTCAGTCCATGTCTTCCCCTCGATTCATGTCTTCCCCTCAGTCCATGTCTTCCCCTCAGTCCATGTCTTCCTCTTGGTCCATGTCTTCCCCTCAGTCCATGTCTTCCCCTCGATTCATGTCTTCCCCTCAGTCCATGTCTTCCTCTTGGTCCATGTCTTCCTCTTGGTCCATGTCTTCCTCTTGGTCCATGTCTTCCTCTTGGTCCATGTCTTCCCCTCAGTCCATGTTTTCCCCTCGGTTGGCTCTAACCCAGACCCCCAGCCTCTGCTGCATGTTGTGCAACCTCTTTTCTTTTCTTAATTGCATTTTTATTTACATTTTAAATGTTATCCTATAGCCTGGTTTCCCCTACAGAAATCTGCTATGTCCCACTTCCTGCATCTGTGAGGGAGCTCTGTCACCCACCCACCCACTCCTTCCCACCTCCCCGTCCTGACCAGTCCGTACATTGAATCAAGCCTTGACAGGAGTTGTGCAGCCTCTTACGTCTGGGTACCTTGCCATGGTCTCCTTGGCCCACACTTTAACATAAATGTGGTAGAGGGAGAAGAAAGTTCTACATCCATAGTTTTTTTTTTCTGTGAGTTTGTTTAATTCTAAAGCTATGGTATAAAAGAATCAATGTGTACATATGTGGCGATAATTTAGTTATCTAATTTAAAGAAAATATTTAAAACTGTCAAAATAAGACACATTAAAGAAAAACTATGTGTTAAGATATTAGGGTTGAAAGAGTAAATTGCTTGATCCCCAGCAAATACTAAACAGAAAAACAAAACAACAAAACAAAACAAAAAAACCAAAAAACAAAAAGAAAACTTAACCCAATGTCATTTTTTTCTCAGAAATATTTGATTTGCATTAGAAATGACCATTCCTTCCTTAATTTCCTTCTGTTCCATATCATCTCTGTCTCTCAGCTAGAGTTTTTATTAAATCAGGGCTTGAAGAGACAGAGAAAGGGGCTGCGGACGGAGTCCATTGGTCTGCTTCTGGCCCAGCGTGATCAAAGCCTTTGGTTCATTCTCACAACAACATGAACAGTTAACAAACCCAAGGCAGGACCTGGAACACAGTGTGCATATGACTTCTTCATTGTTTTCCCTACAGAATGAGAGCAGGTGAACTGAGATTCAGATCTATCTCCTTTGAGAAAAGCATCTTTAGTCTGTGGCTGTTCATAGCAGTCCCTGCTCACATTGAGTGACAACTCTGGGCTTCTGAGTTGGCGACTTTTGCTCCCCCAAACCACACCCGGATGCTGTATGGGCAAGGCAGCTCATGACACACTCTGTAACAGAAACACCGGCGTCTATTTACCACATCTTAATTTCTGGAGCTGAATTTCATGATTGTGTGGGTTTCGAACAAATGCAAAGATTTGAAGTCAATATTGATCCCCTGAGTCCTGCTTTAGGTTCTGTCCCATGGATGGTTGAATGGAGGGATATTAGAAGGAAGTCACAAGTGGGTATGATAAAATTAGCTTCTACACTGTGGACACTTGTATGAAATTAGATCGAAGCCTATGTTTAGACTGCATTAGGTTTTCCTACAAAAGCATTTTTACTTAAAATATACTTAATATCACACACACCCTTAACTTTAGAAAGAAAAAAAATGTTGGATGAACAGATTCCTCAGTGTCTTCACATACTGGTACACAAGATACCCTTCTGAATCCCTAGGACCCAAAGGAAACACCAGGCTACACAGATCACTGCCGCCAATGCTTCTGTGGTTTTTTGTGATATTTAGATAACACCTAGCTGCTTCACTTTGCTCTTGCTTTATTTCTAGTCATGTTTCGATACTTAAACTTCTCCAAGTGCACGTGTATAAGCCCACTTAAAACCAGTCTCAATGAACTGCTGGAAATATGGGACTCAAAAATTATCAGTCAGCCAGACATGGCCATGCATGTCTTTAATCCCAGCACTCAAGAGGCAGAAGCAAGCAATTTCTGTATGTTTAAGGCCAACCTGGTCCACATAGTGAGTTTTAGTATAGCCAGGGCTACATAGTGAGACTCTATCTTAACATCATCATCATCATCATCATCATCATCATCATCATCATCATCATCATCATCAACAACAACAACAACACTCAAAGAACTACAGTCATGAAACATAGCTACATTCCAATGCCCAGGTGACATTTATATTATATTTAATATGGCAAGTGATATAAGATTGTCTGATTGTCCTTTTTTTCATTTTAGAAAATGTACTTTTAGAAAAAAGTATAGGGAAATATGGAATTTTAAAGTACATTTTCTTAAAAGTAAAAATGTTAACAAACAGAAATAGACATTCTTTAAAATGTTGCTTTCAAAACAATAGACATAATATATTATAACTTAGAAGATAATGACAATTCGTTAAATTAATATATAGCTAAATAATGTAATATCATATGGCCATGGAAAATGGTATTGACTAAAATGTATTTAGCAAGTGAAAACGGCAATATGATCTTTTGATTAAAACAATACATGTATGTGTAGATCAGTTTTGATGCACAGAAAGTTCTGGAAACATATACATCAAGGAGCCTCTGAGTTGTTAGAATTATAAATATTTAAGGTTTTTATGTTTTTCCTTTTACATTTTGTATTTTTTCTTTACATTTTTGAATCACAATAAAAGCCAATTATTTTAATTAAACAATAGTGAGCAGCTTAGAATTTTTTTTTTGTCCGAAGTGTTTTCAGAGGCAGAGGAGGGAAGAACGGTGGCTACAGCCAGCTCCTGCTCGTCTGCCAGAGTGGGCATTCATGGTACACAACCATTGGCAGAGCGTGGGGCACACAGCTCTTTGATCTTCAGCTCAAGCATTCCCGGGCGCCATTTATCTCTTCCTGGTTAGTGTCAGCAGAGAAGATGACAAGGCTAGACACCACCTGCTCAGTGAACCTGCTTTGATTTACCAGAGATGGAAATAAAGTGATTTTTATAGATGTATCCACCGAAATTTGTCATCAGTGTTTGATCTTCCTAAGAGTGTTGGGAAAGAACTATGACACAGAATGGTCATAAGAGCCACTTTTTGATCCAGTTGTAGATTTAGAACGAGAAAACTTAAACTACCCTAAAGCATGTGGCCTGTTGCACAGACTTGGAATGTGGAGAAGCAGAACTGCTCTCTGTCAGCAGGTCCTTCGAGTCCAGCCCGCAGAATCGTCTATCCTTTTTTTCTTTTTTTTTTCTTCCCTCTGATTCTTTTAGAGTGCAAGCTTGTAAATTATCTGTCTGGAGTTGGCAGCAAAACCCAAAGCTTCTATTTCCAGAGAAGAGTCACTTAAAAAAAAAAACATGTCTGGTCATTCGTCATTTTCCAGAAATAGACAAGAGGTTCCAGAAACATTTGGGAACATTCTAAAAGTGCAGGTTGCCCCCAGTAAAACAGAGCTGGGTTTAGGGTTGGCGCCTGAGCCACGTGGTGGCTGTGAAGTGAGGGCAGCCATTTGGAAGGGCTGAATTGTGTCCAGACTGAGAAAAGCTTTACAACTCAGGTGACCTCTCAGTGTCTGTGCCCCATATGGTCGTTAAGTCAGTTTCATGGTAGCTTGTTGATGCTATTTTTCTGCTGGCGAAATGAGTCAGTTCAAGCCAGATTAGATAATACTAAGTGCGGGTTTACTGTGGGGGAGGGGGCTGGCAAGTTCATTAGCCAGGAAAGTTGCCATGGGAAGAGAGAGAGAGGGAGAGAGAGAGAGGAGAGAGAGAGAGAGAGAGAGAGAGAGAGAGAGAGAGAGAGAGAGAGAGAGAGAGAGAGAGAGAAACAGAGAGAAACAGAAACAGAGAAAGACACAGAGATAGAGGAGGGGGAAGAGAAAGTGCAGAGAGAGAAGGAGATAGAGAGGGAAGAGGGAGAAAGGGGAGGGAAAAGAGGGAGGAGGAGGGAGAGGGGAAAAGGAGAGGGAGAGGGACCAAAGAAATCTGGATTATATAGAGAAGAGAGACTGGGGGAAGACCAGCCCAGTCACTGAACTGGAAAGTTCAGTATTTGGGGCAAGGTAGGGACTGAGGGATACTGGGAGAACCTGGAGGCCAGGTCTGCTTTGATATATAAACTATGCATCTCAGTCCCAGATCCGAATCAAACACTTGTGGCATTGTCTGGTCTCCAATAGCTATTAAGAATTCTGAGGAAAGGACTATGTTGTTTCTTCAAGGGTCAAGCTTTTCACTTTGCTCATGTGCCATGAACAGTTGTTTATTGAGTTGACTATTATTATTATTTTTTTTCCTTTGCTCAAGTAAAGAATCGTCCCTGTAAATTTGACTGTTTCTTACAACCTCCACTCTAAATGCGATAGTTGAGGTTGGCTTAGTGCAGGTCACATGACTCAAGAGGACTCAAGGAGACCTGAGGAAAGTGAGCAGTGGGGGCTGGGAGTTTTATATTTTAAAAAGGAGCTGTACTCTGGATGGCTCATGTCTTCCTTTGGCTGTTGCCATATCTAGACCTGCTTTCTGGATCTTACACAGTTGTCTCCGGGCACATGGGGTGGGCTTGAGAATGCATGAAATGAAGAGAGCAGAGAAAAGAAAGCCAAGCGGGTCTTCGACTTGGTCAAGGTTCCTGCAACCAACAGCCCCACAGATGAAACTCTCTGGGGATTGACTGTTAATTTTTCATGGTTCTTTGACTGAACTTGGGCCTTCAAACATGCCAGGCAAGTGCTTGCCACTGAGCTGTAGCCCATCTCTTTTACAAACAGGTTTTAAGTTTTCAGTAGCTCGTGAGAAGGTTCAACTATATATCGAGGCATGCCTCGAGTTTCCCATTCCAGTCCCAGCCTCTCAGTTACCTGGGGCTACATGTGTATGTCACCATGCTCAGATCCCTGGGGGAATTCTTACGAGAAGTAATAGACTGTTTTTGTTTCAAACAAATTACAGAACATGTTTACCTGCCGCTAAAGTGTATCCTGACTACTCAACTTTTACTGTAGGTTTCAGGAAAACTGGTAGTTAGCTATGTTCCCTCTTATGTTCCAGATGCAAAGGGCTTCTGCTTCTAAGACCGTGGGGTGCAAATACAGTGTAAAATGAGATGGCCACCCTGCTGGCATTTTCTAGCACCGTGAGTCTGGTAGTTTCTCCACCCTGGGTTCTGGAGTGGAATGGAAAGACTGAGCCAAATCAAGAGGTAGAGTCTGACGGGCTCTTTGTTTGAGCACTTGGTCCCCAGCTGGTGACACTGTTTTGGAAGACTGTGAAGGTTGAAGAGGTATGGCCTGGCTGGCCATGGAAGCCCAACCCTGGGCCCAGTCTTGCTCTCTCTGCTTCCTGCCCGCTGTGATGCTCCCACAGACAGCTGGGGCCACATCTGCCACCAGGCATCCCTGAAGCTGAGACAAAATGACACAAAATCAATCTCTCTTAAGTCACTTCTGTCCGTTTTCTTCCCTCATGATAAGAAAAGTAGCTAACACTGTGAGTGAAGCGTGCTAGGTGGAAGAAACAGAACTGAGAAGCACGTGGTGTGGACAGACAGCTGAGGCCATTCACCCTGAGGCCTGGCCTGAGACAGATGATCGTTCCAGGAGAAGCCAGGAGGGATGAGGGACTAGAAGGGCTCAGCCCTGGGGACTGAGCTTATAAAGATGAACAGTTGTGCATGCAAGTGAGGGGAGGGAGAGGGGGGGAGGGGAAGGGGGGGGGGGAGGGAGAGAGGGAGGGAGGGAGGGAGAGGGAGAGGGGGGGGAAGAGGGAGGGGAGGGGGGAGGGGAAGAGGGAGAGAGAGGTAGTGCAGGCTTGACTAGATACCAGATTTATGGGTTTTGAAACACAGATACAAGATTATTATGGTAATAAGATTCATTTTTATTTATTAATCTATACAACAAATAATTTGCATATTTATTATTAAAAGCTTATTGAAGCCCTTCCAACACTTTGGGTAGTTCTTCTTATCAGTGGTTAAATTAAAGAGTATTGATGATTAAAATTTTAGAAAACAACAGTAAATCACAATTATGATTCTAAATAGGACATTGCTTTTTCTTTTTCTTTTTTTTTTTTTAAGCCCTAGCTTCCAAACCAAAGATGTCCTATTGTACCATGCCTGAGGAAGGGCGTCTTTAATCTTTTATAAAGGTTTATTTTATTTGACATGTCTGAGAATTTTGCCTCAAAATTGGACAGGCCTCTGTGCAATACGTGCACTCAGTGCCTGTAGAGGCCAGAAGAGGGCAGCAGATTCCAGGAACTGGGGTTACGTCTGGGTATTAGCTGCTCTTTGGGTGCTGGGAATAAAATCCAGGTTCTCTGCAGCAGCTCTCAACCACTGAGCCAATTCTCCAGCCTCTGCCGGGCGAGCGGTGGGGTGGGAGCTCTTGAATTTTAATGTGATTGGGTCCCGTCTGCTCCCTGAGAAACATAAGAACTTAAAATTGGCAGAGATTTGGGCGGTAGATATGAGCAACATATACACACACACACACACACACACACACACACACACACACACACACACACACACACTTAATCCCACCTTGGACAGATACATACAGACTTGTGAAACAATGTTGGTTGCACTTCTCAGAAACAAAGAAACAGGGCTGAAAGCTGAAAGCCCAGTGACCTGAGACCGCAGGCCACTCAACGCGGGCAGAATGAACTGGGAATGTTCTTCTTTTGCCTTTTATTTCCTGGTTAGGGCTTTGTTTATGAAAACACAAGTACAATGGAAGGTCCTGTAAGGATCGTTCTGACGATGCTGCTAACAAAATTAGAAACAAATAGTTTTGGATCTCCTGCTCTGGTCAAGGGATTCTAGGTGAGGAAGATGAAGCAAGAGCACTTTTAACACCAGAGATTTGTCAAATCTATGTGTTAATCACAAAATCGGATTTTTTATGTGTCTGTACAAAAGTTTAAGCTCAAATCATCTAAGATAGGGCTTTGAAACACAAGTGTGGCCTTTAATGTTTCAGACTTATTTACCCATTTTAGTTTATGTGCATGGATGTGTGTCTACATGAGGTTACATGCATCCCATGGATGCCGGTAGCCACAGGGGCCGGAGGATATAAGGTGCCCTGGACTGGAGTTACAAGTGCTGGGAGCTATCTGATGTGGGTGCTGACTACCAAACCAGGGTAGGTCCTCTGGAAGGCCAGTGAGTGTTTTTAACCACTAACCATCTTTCCAGTGGTTAAGAACCTGCATCTAACCTTTCCTTTATCATCCTTTGTAAGTGTGCAAGCAATATATGAGGTCCCATTGGAGCCCCTTGTTGATACTGCTAACAAAACTGGAAACAAATGTTTTTTGATTAGGAAGCCTTCCTACAGAAAATGATACTACCGTACCAAGTTTACCCTTAGGAACCTATTATTGAACGTGTTTACAGTTTGTTTCAAACTCCATGGCAATTTAGAAATCCTCCGTATTATTGATAACAAGAAATGCATTGAATATAAAAATACTTCTAAAAACAAAACAACTCTCATATAGCTTATATTTTCTAATTATCTGTTCTAGTCAGTCCCAGAGCATTCCAGCCAACCCTAGAGCATTCCAGCCAAACCCAGAGAAGTCCACTAGCTCCAGAATGCTTTTGATCTTTCAATGTGGCGAACTTGTAGTCACTCCCTACAGAGTGTGTGGTGAGAGGGCCTCTTTAGGAATCCAGGTGCACTTCCCTCTCTCAGTCTTGAGTAGGGATCTCCCTCAGCCTTTCCTCCTCTCTCCCTCTCTTTCTCCCCCTTCTCTCACTCCCTTTCTCCCTCCCCAGTTGCTTGCTATATTGTAAAGGCTTGAACCCACATTCGTGATCCTCCTCCCTTACCCTCCATGATTCTGGGATACAGGCTTGTTTTCACCACACCTGATAGCTGCTTTCTCTTCATAAACAAACTTATAACCATATTTCAAAACCATTTTGTTTTACTTCCTGATAGGCTTTCCTAACCCTTCTTCTGAAAGTCTCCTTTCTGCACAGTATAGAGAGATTCCCACACGCCCTCAGTGGTCTGGTCCTCCAAGCGTGCCTTCAGGGGTTGGTTCTTGGGTGAGGGGAACGTGAACGTCTTAAATGTTGCAGTGCTCGGTGACTCCCCACAGCCTGAAACTATGCAGCAGATATTTTTTCTTTTTACTAATTATTTCATTTCACTGGAGAGAGGCAATTAGGAAAAAATATCTAAGAAATTATCTTTAGAAGAGTAATAATTTTAAAATGTCAAGAAATACTATTACAAATTTTAAAATATGTAATTCATTGTATACATTTTCCTGTTCAACTTATCTATCTCCAGGAGATGCAAACTACTATTCCATACTCTCCTCTCCCTCCCTCTCTCTTTCTCTATGTATGTATGCACGCATGTACATAACACTAATGTACTTATTGTTTATGACTATAAATGACATAGACTCCTTCAATACAAGGTCCTTGTCCAACTTACGGCTGTATTTCACGTAAGTAGGTCACACCAAGGTCTCAAAAAACTGTGCATTGACCCTAATGTTAACTCAGACTCTGCCTCTGACCATGCTCCATGTAGGCCTACCCTTTTCCAAGCCAAGCTTCTCGGTAAGTGGTTGTGGGTTTCTGTGAAGGATGAGACATCATTACCAGAGTCTACAGCATTACATCATTGCTCTAGAGATACTGGGCCCTTGTGCCAGGGTATAGTTCAGCGAGTGAGCTCGGAACGTGAAAATCGACCCAGGTTTGGAAAGGGGGCAGTGAATTATGACTTTCAAATGGAGAAGCTACTGTCAGTGTCTCCATTGCTCCTTCTCATTGGAAGAAAAAGGGGGAAGGTTTCTCATCTTCTTACATCATGCAATGTATTCTTTCATTTGTTCTGCCTGGGCTAACGAATGGCAAGACTACAGCAAAACAATGCTGTGTGCAGACTGCCTTGTTCTCCTGTCCTACCGCAAACATTCAGAATATGACAGCTCACTAAAGTGAGGTTAGGGAACAGAAAGGGAGCAGATGGCATTGGAACCTGCTGTACCTGGGGCAGCAGTCTTGAAGATGATTTTGTTCTCCTCTGTACAGTTAGTGCATAGGATGCTGACCTTCTCCACCCTGCTTCCTGGAACCAGAGCCCGGCTACCTCATCACATCTTCCATCTCCAGCAGAAAGCACTGGGGATGAATTAGATGAAGTTTTCAGATGAGGCGAGACTGAAGCAGGGAGCGAAGTGGCTCAGAAATTTATATGGATAGCTTTATTTCCAGCACAACAGACTTCCAAGCAAAATATTTAGGAAGAGGGGAACTGGGCTTCTTAGAATCTGGAGTAGCACATAAAACCACTGAAATAGAACAGAATTATTCCCCTCATAAAATCAGGGTAAGAGATTTGTTGCACAGATAACCTGGCATTTTAAAGCACTGTATTCCGTGTTCTGTGGTTACAGTCATGTGTGTACCATGACTCAGAAATGCTCTCCACTGAGCCAGTGTTCTTAAGAAAAATTCAAAACTCAGTAACAGCAGTGGCTGAAAGGTGGGTGTTCCCATAGATAAATAAACAATAAGTCTTGCCTCAGGTCGCTGATGTTTAATTCTCCAACATAACTAAGCCCACTTGGAGCCAGATACTATATTGTCTCTTAAAATATGAGTATATATTGCTTTTAGCAATATGGTTTATTTTGATAGGTAGTCGTAACCTGCCTTTAAATTTTAGAAGATGGTCAACAAGCCACATTTCCAGGAAGAATTTCAGTTCATTGCTTTCTTTGGAACGAATATGATGGCCAAGTTTCTTAGTATAGAGAAAGAACATTTCTCCTTTCGAGGTAGATCAGTTTTTCAAAGGAAAATACCTTACCAACTATTAGCCTATCATATATTGATAAATAATTTTGTATGTTGCATGAACTAGAAACCCACATAGAATTCAAAATTCATCAGACAGCATCATTTAGTTGTTCCTATGTCTATGTTCTTTTGTTTTGTAATTTTTAACTGACTGTTTTCTACATTGGGAAATAAACACACACACACACACACACACACACAGACACACACACACACACACACACACAGAGAGAGAGAGAGAGAGAGAGAAAGAACAATTTGTCTTCTAAGTTCCATATTTCTTTTTAAAACATTTTTATTGACTCTGTGAATTTCACATCATGCATCTGAATCCCACTCACCTCCCCATCTCCTTGTATCCACCTTCCTCCACTCACAACCTCTCCTCCAAAAGAAAACAAAAAATAAAATTAAAAACCACCACTACCATTACCGCCACAGCCGCCACCACCACCACCACCACCAAATCTCGCTGTGGAAGCTGTGTTGTGTTACAGTGTGTCATGTAATCCATCCTTTTGCCTAAACAGCGTTACTAGCAAACGTTCATTGCGATGAGTCATTGGCCTGGTTTGACCCTCTGGTTTCTGCTACACTATCAATTCTGGATCCTCCCTAGGATGTCCTGTTGTTCTCCTGATCATGGAGATCCTGCAGCTTTGAATCTGTAGGATTGGCCCCTTCGTGTGCTCCAGCAGTTAATGCATGGATGGGGTGGATGTTGGGGTGAGACAACTCAAATCCCTGAACTTGAGCCTGGGTGGTAGCGGAGTTGGTCAGCCTATCGGCTCCACCACACCCCTGCCACCAGGGCCAGCTCTCCCACTTTGCCTAGGCAAGGAGCCCAGGCCAGCTCTCCTGAGTGCTGCAGCTGCTGAGGGGCGGAGCCATTTCACCCTCCTGCAGCAGGTGAAAGGGGGAGGGACAACTTGCAGAGCGAATGAGGGTCAGGGTCAGCTGCTGAATTCATTCCACCAGGCCCACTCTTGCACCAACACCACCAGGGCCAGCTCTCCCATGCTTTCCAGGTGACGGGATGGAGTCAGATCACTATGGTGCTTCTCCAAATCAGAAATATCTGTACGGCCTTGATGGTAACTTGGACCGTGGATCGACAGCAACCCCAGCTGCAACAGAAATATGAACCCAGACATGGTCCTCAGCAGTAACTCAGGCCAGGATGTCACCATGGCCTGACAGCTGGCCGCACAGACCAATCAAATCAGTTTGGTCCTTGGCATCAGTACAGTCCCCAGACATCAATATAGTCTCAGGCAGCAGCCCAGACCACTGACATCCAGATGGCTTTCAGTGTTAGCTTGGGCCACAGACAGCACATATGCCAGAGGCAGTAAGGACATGGACTCAGGCAGCCCTTGGCACAGCATGGGCCTACCATCAACGTGGCCTCAAGTGGTTGTGTAGGCTCCTCACCCATTTTGAGTTTCCAGTTCTACCTCTCCACAGCTCAGGAACCATGTGGCTTTGCTTTCTCTGCAATCTCTCCATCGTGTACCCCCTCTTTCCTATCTCTTGGGCACATGGTCACTCATTATAGTGGCTCTGCTGGGGTGGGCATTTGAGTGTCTTTCTTCCAGTCAGCTAATTCATCTTTCTTAAAAATTGTTGACACTGGGATGGACAGTTGGCTAAACCATTAAATGCATTTGTTGCTCTTGCAGGAGACCCAGGTTTAATGCCTAGCATTCACATAGTAGCTTACAACCATCTTTAACTCCAGTTGCAGGAGATCTAATGCTCTCTTCTGACCTCCAACAGGCATGAGGCACATACATGGAACACATACATATATGCAAGCAGAACATTTATTCACAGACTTAAAGAAAATCTGAACATGTTGGATGTGAGTGGAGAATCCCCAGTCATCACCCTGCAGCAATGCATGTAAGGAGAGCCTTGTCAAAAGTCTCAGCTGAATTCAGCAAGTCAGCTGAAGAAACTTCAAAGGAAGAAGTTGATGGTGGTTCTTTGTGCAGGGATAACTTGGGGAGGTCCAGGCATCTCCATGCCACTGGCTGATAAGTATACATCCAATAAGAACAATTCAAAGGCAGATCAGAGGAAGTCCTCCAGCTAAGCATGACATGATCCTTGGAGCCACTGGTAACGACACCTTTTCCTCCACTTTGTTGCACTTTGACATGATATTGTCTCCACTATTGCATTGCGCTGCCATGTTTATGAAAATTGTGGCTGTTAAGTATTCCAAAGCTTTGCTCCCAGGAGATGGTTTTAGTAAGTCTGAGTCACTTTCTTGTGCAAAATATCCTAGAGTGCTTTCTATAGATATGATAAAAGCCAGGACCAAAAGTAAATTGGATAAAGTGGTTTATTATAACTTCCAATTTATAATCTGTCATGAAGGGAAGTCAGCGCAGGAACTCAAAGCAGGAACCTGGAGGCAGGAACTGAAGCACAGACCGTGGAAGAATGCTGCTTAGTGGCTTGCTTCTCATGGCTTATTCAGCTTGTTTCCTTACACAACCCAGGACCACCTTCCTAGAGATGGTGACACCTACAAAAAGCTGACTCTCACCCCAATCAATTACTAATCAAGATTTGCCTATAGGCCATTCTCATAGAAGCATTTTTGCCAGTTCCCTCTTCTCAGATGACCCTGGCTTGTGTCACACACACACACACACACACACAGACACACACACACACACACACACCTAGTCAGCACAAACATGGTAGATACAGATTTTGAAAAGACGATAGTAGTTTTCTCTAACGTGGTTCTACATTAAAACCAATCACAAAAAGAATAAATTCTCTCAAATGGTCATCAAGCTTCAGAAGGAAGAAATATTTGAAGATACATTTAATTTTTCTTTAACATATAATTCTAAATGTGGCATTGACAACTTTCTAAAACTTTTTGAGTCTGAGATTTTCATGCTTCTTCTTGTCCTCCACTCCAACCTCTTCTGTCTCTTTCCCAGCCTTGTATCAACCTGTTTGAAGGTGCCACTCCTCCTACCCTTCCCCTAGTCTTATCTGCCATGCCTTGGTAGGGACCCAGATTTCTCTTTCCTGTGGACTCTCTCAGCCCCAACTTTTAACCCAACCCCTTCCTTCCTGCTGGCCTCCCAATACCTGCACACCTTCTGTACCCCGTCCCCACAGTAGCTACTGTCAGGAACCCAGGTAGGTGAATCACATTATTCTTCCAGTCCTCCATTCTGATCTCTCTAGTCTTGCCCTCAGTCCAGTAACAAACCGCTTACGGCTAAATTACACTTCTATGCTCATCTAACTCCTAGAATTTTCTTTCTCCTCCTAGCCTCTGAAGGGTCTTCTTGTCTACTGGCTGACACTAGTACTTTGCCCCATCCTCTTTCAGAGTCCCTCATTGACCCTAAAGAGTGAGATATCTCCTCTTCTTTGGTGGCTTTCCATCATGCCCCCACTGTGATTCTGCTCTGGGACCCTTCCTCATAACTCTGTACTCTCCAAACCTTATCTTTTAAAAACATGGAGCAGGCTTAAAACCTACCATGCAATACCTTCATAATGAAGCTACCACGCAAAGCTTCCTTCTCAAGACTTCTCACTTCTCACTCACCGTTTAGCAGCCCTGTCTTGCCTGTCCTGAAACCGGAAGACTCCTACCCCTGGCCTAGGACCTCAGGATTAGTAATGGGGCTGTCGTTCCTACACACTCAGAGATGCTCAATCCTTAACTCTTGACTTTCCCACATCCCCCCTCCATGTTTTACTTTATTTCTCTAGACAGTAAGGACACTTATTTGCCATTCATTTACACCCAGACTCACTCTGCCTTTGTCTGGTAGGACCGTGACACTGGGTCCCTTAAATAAAAAGCTTCAAACCTGAGGCTCAGTTACCCAGCACCCTAAATTACTTCCAAGTGTAAAAGTCAAGACCTGCCTTTTCCTAGAGCTAGAGCAGTGGTTCTCAAGCTTCTTAAAACTGCAGCCCTTTAGTATTGTTCCTTGTGCTGTGGTGACCCCAACCATAAAATTATTAGCTGGAACTTTGCTGCTGTTATGAATTGTAATGTCTATACTGTCTGGAGATAGAGGTTTGCAAAAGGGGTCTCAGATTGTGAACCACTGAGCTGGAAGCACAGGTTTCAATAAAAAACAAACTCAAAATGACCATGCAGTTGTTACTGACATAAACATTTCTTTTTTATTCATCCTTTATTCTCAATGATGATTTAAAATGACTACTTTTTTTCTATGACTATTCTAAATATGCAAGTTATAATAAAGATTAAAATGACTGGATGTTTTCAAAGGGAAAGAAAAACAGGCTGTTTATGCAAGTTGTGGGGATCTGAGGAAGTGATTTAAAGCATGTGGGAAAATGAGACAAAATGATATATATTATGTTAAAACTTCAAAGCTCCAAGTTTAACATCAACAGAGTTCTGATAAGTTATTAATCTCTTCTCGGTGACAGTTAGGAACACTGGCTACTAAAGCTCTTAAGAAAATAAAATTATCATAGTCACAGGCTCAAAAAAAAATCTTAATTTCCTTTGGTTATTTTCTAAATCTAGACTTCAAAGTGCCTCTCATTGTGCAGAAAACATCTCTATCCAATCTCCACCTACCCAGTGCTCTGTCCAAGAGGAACAAGGGTTCCTGTTTCTACCCTAGGACCACCTTCTGGGTCCTCAGTCTTGTCTTCCAAGTTGTTCCCTCTCCTCCCAAGATATTTCCGTCTTAACTACAGATGAATGTCTACACTTCAGTCACATTGATTACCTTCAGGCCTTACTTTTGCTATGGTCAGAGGTGTGAATCCAGTTAAGCTCTTTGTAGATTTATTAATCTTTCTCTATAGCGGGGATGTCAATGCAGATTACAGACAGTGCTCCTGCTAACTTATCTAAAACTTCTGTCTCTTTTGTCAACTTTAAAAAGCATTACGTAAGGTTTAGGGAGTTGTGACTTGGATCCATCTGTCACAGCTCAAATGGGCTCTAAGATCCCTCGCCCGAGACAGGCCAGCAGATTTCTAGCATATGTCTGTGATAAAAATCCTCCCGGGTCCTTTCTGTCCATAGACTATATCTGTCCCAGTAGATTTCCATGCAGCACACAGACACCATGCAGGGATCAACTTCAGCTCTGCAATCGCTCATCTTCAGCCTCAGGTGGTCCTGCAAAACTGCTTAGTCCTTTACTCAGCGACAGTAGGAAAACTTCTTCCAGGAGAGAATTAGTGAAGTAATCCCACTGCGGCCGGTGAACCAGATGCTTCTGATGGAATTTCCTAGTGTCTCTTATCAGCTGCGGCTGACTTGAACCCCTGCCTTGGGCAAACATTCCAGACTGTTCTTCTCAAACTCACAGACAGAACGAGGTATCCAGAGGATTAGCTAGCATCACGCAAAAGGCTGGAAAGTTAGGCCCAGAGGGGCCCCCAAGTTCACAGTGCTAGTGACAAAGTCCTGAGCAGAAAAAAAAATTACGATAGGTAAATAGAGGGATTTTTATTGGGTAAACGGAGGCCTAAAGATGGCTTCCTGTTTGCTAGAAGCTGCCCTTAAATCACCAGAAATTTCCTTTAATCTGCCCCAAATCTGCATTTCAGGAAAGGGCATCTGGTTCCTGGCCGGTCAATTCCAACAGCACCTCCACCTGGTTGATCGTCACGTGAAATGCACTTGCTTTCCCACCATTCTGCTCTTCTCTGGGTCCCCTCTTTCCACCCCAGAGATAGCCTTGGCAGCCTGATCCCCAGTAAGCCTTTCCTTCTGCCCACGGGGCAGTCCAAGTCAGTGGCTTCTCTGTATCCTCACTTACAATATCAATGTAACCAATCAAAGAAAAAACCCTTCAATAGCTCTTTATTGAACATGAAATGACCTGTGTAAGATTCTACAATTAAAAGACAAATTGAACATTAAGTAAGCATGAATAAAAAATTTTGACTTGCGCAAGTTCACCCCACACCAGGCTTCTGTCACAACAACAATTCTTATTACGTGACCAGCTCCCTAGAGATCCTGCCCTCAGGACTTTGTAGCCATGATGAACTGAGTGTACCTAGGAACTAGGAGCCAAAAGAAAACCTCTTTCCCAAGGCTACTGTTTTCAAGTGTTTTTCTTAAAGCCGTGAGACAGCAAAGGCATACATTGTGCAGTATCTGTTCTCCTCAAGTTGGTTTCTGTCGCTTGAAATCAGAAGGGACATAGCTAACATGATCTGTGCTAGAGCGAAGCCAAGCCTAGGTTTCCAGTTGGCTCACATTGCCAACGCCCTTACCTCTGCAAAAACCTGAAGCAGAATAAGGTAGAAAAGTCCAATGATTAGATATTGATTTATTGAGTGATTTCTTGAAGCACTGTTTGTACTGTGCATCGGCCAAGCGTGACTTCACTTGCTACCTGGAACACAATGACCTGGAGGAATAGCTGGGACAATGGGTCATTGTCCTTAAAGCCTGCTGACTGCCACTTACGCTCTGTAAAACCTTGCTTGCTTTCCTGACACACCTTGTGGTTTTAGAGTAGAAAATGAGACTCCAAACTGGACCCAGCGTCGAAGCCTTTCTGGAGATGTGCTGGCTTTGGTCCACGTGCTCACTCCAGAAACATTCCCAAAGCATACCCAGGAGTCTGCGTCTGGATCTTTAGAAAACTGGGAAAACCTCAAGACTGTCAATTTTGTATAATTCAAGTTCCCACAAAGCACTGGACTCTAAAGTCTGATGCGCTTTGGCAGAAAGACTATTAGGTCTTTGGTGCTTTCTGAGTTGTTTGTTTGTTTTTTAAGTTTAAGATAAGAATTGGATCAGAGGAAGACCCCAAGGACATAGTAACTAATATCAAATCCTAAAGCTACTCATTTTAAGGGTTTTAAAAAAAATTGAAGCAAATTCCTCCTTTCAACAGGCCACCCACATTTCTGATTTCATAGTTTTTCTTTCTCCATAAGGGTCTAGTACTGTTTCGGTACAGCTCTGACTGACAGTATCTGAGTGGGGAAAGAATGAGAGTTAGGTGGGGCAGAAGGGGGTGCAGGGTGATGCAGTGGAACCTGCTTTTTGTTACAGAGGAGCAGAGGAGCAGAGGAGGGTGGGCACGAGAACTGAGTCAGAGCCGAGTAACACTCACATGGGGAAGGAGCCACTTGCTTTCTCCTTAGCCTTGTCCCCCCCTGGGCAGCAGAGGACGGAGGTCTGTTCTCTCTGAAGAAATAACAGAAGATGAGAAGAGACAAGTCGCCGGGCCTGGAACACGTAGACACACTTGAAAATGATTCTGTAAGATTCTACCTCAATTAAGACTGAATTACTAATCTCAGACTCTCCTGGAACCATATTTGAGCAAATTCAGACCTGAGAAAAAGAGCCTGATTAAGAATGAGGAACTCAGGGGCTTTGTTTAGATGCCAGAAAACATCCATAATAAACAAAACATAGCAAGTAAATTAGTAGAACTGTTTCCAGAAAACAAAATGCTAGACAATTCTTAGTTTTAGGAACCACTTCTAAGTGAAAGGAATGAGTCTCTTGAAAACAGGAACTAATTACACACTTGGGTATGAGAGGAAGTGCAAGGTCTGCCCTCTCACACAGCAAAAGGTGCATAAATCTTGGTAGAAGTACTGAGGGGCTCCTGCTGGAATTCCTCCTGCAGGAAGTTATTCCTGAGTCCACAGGATGGACTAGGGAGATCGTATTGTAGAAAAGTAAAGGGCAGTGAATATATATTAATGATGTAATCATACAAGCTCCTCTTTGCAACTGCTGATGTTATCATTTATTTAAGCAAAGTCACCGGTGAGTGCTCACATCTTCAGGAGAAAGTCGTTGGAGAGCTGTATCATAGTTAAAACAAAAACAACGATGGTGAATCTGATAGACAGGGCCTCAGCCCAGTTATCAAACTCAGCACCACCGACAAAGGAATAAGCTAGGAGTCTATGGTTTGTGGTGTGTAATAACCGTCCACTAAAATGAAAAAACAAGCAGATCGAGGAGCCTGGGCCCAGGGCTTCTTCTTACAATTTAGACTTAAAATTCATACAGTTTCTCACATTGTAAGTCTAAATTCCAAAACCCACGAGAATCAGTTATTGAGAGTTATACACGGAGGAGGAGAGTTGTACAAAAGGAAGCAGAGGGACTGAACCCAAGGGAAGTATGGTTGAGGCCCACTCACAGATGCAAAGGCACACGGGTCACACAGGTAGCACTTACTCCTGTCACAGTGGGAACTCACTTAAAAATCACTTTGGCCAGAGGGTGAGGGGATGGTAGCAGGGATGAAATTTAGTTACAACATTTTTTTGGTAGAGCATTTTGACAGTGTCCGTCAATCAAAACTTTAAATGGCTACCTGTTTCGAGATGTCTAGGCATGTGTTGTAAACATTCACAGCAAGCGTGTAAGATAAACACACGAGGATATTAATGATGCCCTTCAATTTCGGTAGGAAGATACTGAAAACAGTCTTTAGAGACTATGAGAAAACAAAGACTGAGCAGTCGGGAGAGAATAAGAGGTGGTATTTAATCTTTGCTTGTGTCTTTGCTGCTGTTTTGAAGACAAATCTGTCTGTTGAACCTAATTTAATGAAATTGATGTTCGTCCCAGACAGACCTGATGGACACCGTAAGAATCATTCAGAAAAGGTCAGACTCTCATCCTGGGAAGAGTTTTCTTCGTGACATTTTTGAGCCCCAGCCCCAAAGGTAGAGCAGTTTTTGTTTGTGTGCTCTTGTAGGCAAGGGAATTGTCTGGGAACGTGGTCCCTGATGAGCTCCTCAGACTGTGGTCTGGGATGAACAGAGTTAGGCAGCTCAGCCATAGAACCAGGGAAGACTGCACACAAGCCGAGAAAATTAGATTGTCCTCCTTGGCTCTGTAGCCTCGAAACAACATCTTCTCAGGTGGAAAAATTAGCGTTATCCAATATTGAGGTTAACCCTAGGTGACTGGACATCTACAACTGTTGCATCAGACATTGAAAAGAGACGCGCTCACAAGAAACCGTGAGGCGTGTGTTGTCTGCTGCTCACAGAAAGTCTCACGGGTGTGCAAGTATCCAGTACAAAAGTTCCCTGTGTTTCCCACCTCCCTGCAGGATGCACACAGATCTATTGGAATCCAGTGAGATTGATTTTACGTTCCCTCCCCTCAGAGTTAAGAAATATGTCTCATACTGGAAGAGCTTGAAGGGGCTCGAGACCCCTTATGAACAACAATGCCAAGCAACTAGAGCTTCCAGGGACTAAGCCACTACCTAAAGACTATACATGGACTGACCCTGGACTCTGACCTCATAGGTAGCAATGAATATCCTAGTAAGAGCACCAGGGGAAGGGGAAGCCCTGGGTCCTGCCAAGACTGAACCCCCAGTGAACGGGATTGTTGGGGGGAGGGGGGTAATGGGGGGAGGATGGGGAGGGGAACACCCATAGAAAAAGGGAGGGGGAGGGGTTAGGGGGATGTTGGCCTGGAAACCGGGAAGGGGAATAACAATCGAAATGTAAATAAGAAATACTCAAGTTAATAAAAAAATAAAATTAAATTAAAAGAAATATGTCTCATTCTTGTGTTGAGGTGAACAGATTTATTGCCAAGACACTATACATGGAATATCACCTTTAAGTGTGGGAACATGGGAGAATAAAGTGCCCTGATGGAGGGCAGGGCACGACTCTAAGCCTGTAAGTGAGACGATTCTGCAAAGCATCTTGCCTTGTGACGAGATTTAAGGCACGTCCAACTTCCTGTCTTCAGTAGAATTTGTGTTGTGATTTTCCACTAGGTGTTTCAGAACTGAAATAAACACGGTCTCATGTCCGCACATCACCTTTGCCCAGTATAATTCCATACCCAGGGGAAAGGGACGGTGACCTGCCTCTCAGCAGTCTGCCAGGGAGAGTTAAGTCTGTAAGATTCCACATCCACTGGACGTGTAGTTACAGCAAGTGCTTGACTTAATGAGCCCACTGGGGAAACATTTCAACCTCTTATTGGAAAAAGGCCTTCAAAAATAACAGGGCAAATAGTTCCAGGTCTCTGTGACCTGAAGCGTCTAATTAAGCTAAAGAATTACTAGTGCATCTTTGAGAAAACTGAGGCTATGCAGCCTGATGAGTCAGTGGGGATGCATGGCCATGTGGTCAGAGAACAGTGTGGCTTAGCCGTGCCCTGGCTGTTGGTGGCATTCGGCAAGGACACACTCTGCACTTACATACTTCTAACACATGTTTATTTGTGTTGTCCCCGCCTTACAGGAAACTACACGACGAAGTCCAAACACCAATCAAAGGACGGGGAAAGCAATCATTGAGAGACAGATGGCACATAGAGAGTTAGAGGCACAGCTGGGACATAAATGATACGGTAGTAATTTCGAACACACGAACGCTCGTGATACAGTCACTTACAGGCCACATGTGTGGAGGAGGTTAGTTGCAGGAGAGAGATGGCAAAAGATATCAGCAGTTTCCAAGCAGTTCCCGAATTTTCAAGCAGGCATACAGTGCCCTCTGGTGGTCAAGCGTGAAACTGCATTTCCATATGAATAAATGATTAATAGTCCTTAAAGATTAAAGTTGGGCAACCAGGTACCTGATATTATGAGAATAACTCATTTTAAGCATTTGATTGAATTTTCCACAGTCGTTAAAGTTGAATGGCTCATCTTAGAGGAGCTCCGGTTTTATAAGCTTTCCCGTCTTTGGCAGTGGCTCCAAGGATGACATGGATAACTGCATCAGGCGGAGACCCCAAGCTGTCCAATTCAGGGCTAGGACACCGTGTCATCAGATGCCCATTTGGTCCTCAGGAGGATGGCACACGTGGCATTTAGTGGGCAGTAAATAGAATCAAGTAGAAAACCTGGATCATTTTTTAAAAGATTTATTTTTTTTAAAGATTTGTTTTAAGCATGTGAGTACACTGTCGCTGTCTTCAGACACACCAGAAGAGGGCATTGGATCCCATTACAGATGGTTGTGAACCACCATGTGGCTGCTGGGATTTGAACTCAGGACCTCTGGAAGAGCAGTCAGTGCTCTTAACCAGTGAGCCATCTCTCCAGCCCTTGACTTACTTAACACATATTGGTGTTTTGTCTATATCTATGTCTATACACCAGAAGGAGGCCACGAATCCCATGAGACTATAGTTGCAGATGGTTGTGAGCCTCCATGTGGGTGCTGGGAACTGAACTCAGGGCCTCTGGAAGATCAGTCAAAGCTGAGCCATCTCTCCAGCTCCCCAGTTCACACGAGAGAATGATGCTCAGCCTGACAGGTGTTAGAGCGTTTTTCCTCCCTGCCGAATGGTTTTCACAATAAAATACTTCCATGCATGTATTGATGACATTTTTTTTAGATTTATTTATTATATGAGTACACTGCAGCTGTCTTAGACACACCAGAAGAGAGCATCAGATCCCATTACAGATGGTTGTGAGCCACCATGTGGTTGCTGGGAATTGAACTCAGGACCTCTGGAAGAGCAGTCAGTGCTCTTAACCACTGAGCCATCTCTCCAACCCTTATTTCTTGTTTTTAATCGGCATCCCACCATTGTTCACAAGCGTATGTAACTTATCTTCTCCATTATTTACAGACATGAACGTATGCCCCGTTAGCTGTGCGTGGCTGTATGCATTCTCGAGTTCTGTCCTTCTACTCTGTGAGTCTTTAGGATACAACTCACACTGCCAGGTTTATGGCAGCGAGCATCTTGTTTACTCTCTGTGTCAACTTGCTGGTCCACTGTCGCTTTGTGATGACTGGAGGGGATTTAGAGGTTTTCCAGTAGAATAGCTTCCACACACTGTATAATCGTGTGAGTTGTTGTTAACAATGCCAAGAAAATGTAAACTCTCTGACCTCATAATGACTTAACGACTACTTACAACAGTGAGGGGAAACTACAAGATAATAGAAATGTCTGGTGACGTCAGGATGCCCCTGGACTTGGGGAGGGTTATGAAGGGTTTGAAGTCTAGAAGCCTGTGATGCTGGCGATGAGGCAGTTCCCTTATCTGTGACAGACACGGGGCGGATGAAAAGGTGGATTTCAAATGCATTCCTCAGTTTGCAATACTTGGAAGCATAGCAGGGGGCGTCTGGGTCGAACGGGAAGGCTCGATGGAGCACAGAAACAGACGCGGGGAAATGTGCACCCGTTCTGGAAAAGGAGACCGTCTCAGTGCTCTGTCTTGTCCATGGGTTCTGACAGAGCTGTAAGTGCCCGTGTGCGAGCTTACAAAGGGCTGCTCTGGAGATAGCGTGTGAGTATAATGGGCTGACTGTTCACATGGGCTGGCCCTCAGTCGCGTTAGAGCTCCGAGAATGTGTATAGTAACCTTGCACAGGACTGACTTACTCTGCCAGGACACCGGGGCTGTTTTCCTCTTTATCCACATTTGCTTATTTTCAACCCAAAGACTCAACTTTATTGTCTATACCCGAGAGAAGTCCTGTGCCCTCCTGCTCCAGTTCTTTTAAATCTTAAAAGTTACAAAAGACAAAAAATATAAAATGTGTCAAAAGATACCAAAAACGTGTCATAAGTAACAAATCTAAGCATGATTGCTTAATGTGAACAGCTTTTCTTTCCTCCAACATTGACATGCCAATCTCCTTCCAGGTCCAAAAAAGCTATCTCTATGAGCTGGACACACTGTCTTTGCTTATTTATTTTGCTTTTTTATCTGCCTTTTTGAGGCAGGGTTTCTCTGTGTATCCCTGGCTGTCCTGGAACTTGCTCTGTAGAACAGAGAGATCTGCATGCTTCCACCTCCCACGTGCTGGGACTAAAGAGGTGCCCCGACACCACCTGGTGACACATTGGCTTTAATGTTTAATATAAATCTTCATATGGGTCACTTTGATCACTAGCAATTTTCTTTAAGGGTATCATGCTGAATACAAGGTTGTACAACTTAACTTTTTCCAACTCAGTGTGACTTTAGCACCAACAGGTATAGTAGTCAGTCACCTAAGTGAAGTTAATCAGGAGTAAAGAAGGAAGTGCTAGATTGCTATGCCTAAGATTGCTTATTTTCTCCTGCATGTCTCACAATGTGAAGATCAGCCTTACTGGGTGTGTCCTTTTACTTTATGCAGTTCTGTCTCTGGACACAAGGGGGCAGGAGCTCTTTGGAACAAATACGATTGTCATTTTCATTAAGGTACAGTAGAAAGCAAAACTTGAAAAGATCAAAACAGCAGAATCTGGCTGTTTTGGATCATCCTGTCTGCTGGTTCTGGCTTTAGGGAAATTAAAACCTCAAAACCTCACCTCTAAGGGTGAATGGATAATGTGGAGATTGCAAAACTGGCAGGAGAGGAGAGGCAAAGACAGACAGACAGACAGACAGACAGACACCAAAACCTACATCAAAATGAACACACAGGGCAGAGAGGATTGGAAACCCTTCCCCACGAGGCCGCCTACAACACGTGGAGCCTACGAGAAACGTGTGCTACGCTCTTGATTAGAAGGGTCCGGTGGCTTCCAGCCAGCACTGTTTGAGCCTTCCCCTCAGCTCACCAGCCCACTGCCTCTCCTTTTCTAATAACCGCATCCCCTCAGCTCACCAGCCCACTGCCTCTCCTTTCCGAATAACCGCACGCCCCTGTTTCAAAAGACACAGAATCTGTCAAATGCCAGCAAGTGGCAGATCTGCCCCTGTCACATGACCAGGGACAGTAAATGGCTTGATGACCGTTTTGGAGAGGCTTGTTTCTCCTACAGTACTGTTATTAACATTGTAGCCAGTGTTTGGATTGCTTGGGGTGGAATAAGGGGCCCCCTTTTTCTTTTATTGTTTTTTGTCCCCTGCAAAACATTGTTTTTTTGCCTTACTTTCTGTATAAAATTGGCAACCTCACAAAGAATTAAAGGCTGCCCACCATGAAATTCTAAAATATATCTAAAGAAGAAAAAAAATAGATTTTCTGTCATAAGTTTATTCAGAAGTTGTCATATCATCACAATTCAATGACATTTCAAGTAAAAACTGAAATAGGTAAAAGACATTATTATTGTCAAATATTTGTGTGAGGAATTCGATGATTAGAAGGGACTCCAGTGATGTTTCTGATTTGGCAAGACAAAGTGTAACTGGGATGAGGGTGGTAAGTCCAGTAGTTTTTATAAGTTCTAAGATTTTCCTATCTGTAAACTTTGTTTCCCCTTGATTAACAAGTAGTAACAAATAGTAAACCAGCTTAGAGTGTTTGTCAGGCAAGGAGACATTTTTGAACATACTGCAGATTTAAACGACAGAATCCAAGGCACATACGATCATTAACCCTCTTTTACAGGAAGCACACCACGTGGAGCGCTCAGTCCAAAGCCACATCACTCAAATGGAGCGTCCCAGGTCTAAGCGCAGGTAGGTGCAGGATGCTCTTCTGTTTCTCTGGCATAGCAAAGTGCTGCAGTGTCCGGAGGGAGCGGGTAAAAGGCACAGCCAAACCCCATTACTGTATTAAGGGTGCAGCGGCCATGGTAGTGACCAATGTGCTTGCAGGTTTTTTCCCTTAAAGAATCAAATCAATGCACTTGCTACATTCCTTTGTCTCCTGGAAATCAGTTGAAACAGGCTCAAAACAAACACTTCCAGCTAAAATGACTCTTTTTTAAAGTAACTGTGTTTAGGGACACACACATAAAATAGTTCTGCAGTCAAACAAGTCCGTTTCCTTTAAATTGAAACTGATGAGCTACAATGTTTTATTTTAGCAACTCTGGAACCTGCACACGTATGTACCCTTGTGAATGTATGCATTGTATCACACGTACGTATGAGTGGTGGTGACTTGCCCCTGAGGATCGGTTTTATCTAGAGTAATTACCAAAACATTTTGAGCTGAGAAGGTCAGGCAATGTAAAGAGTCGAGCAGTATTAAAGTACTAATTTTTGGCTGGAACTAATGAGCTGGCCTTTTAAACATTCAGGTAGCAACTGTGACATTTACTTTTTCCAGCAAAGGGGCTGCTAGCTTTGAATTTAAATCCCCTCCCACATGGTATGCCTCTGTTCCTCCCCTCAACTGAGAAAGTATTGATTTTTGCCCCTCTTTATTAATAAATTATAAATTCGGATGGTAATTTCCTTTGTACAAACCCCATCCTATTTTCTGGACTATAATATTAAGTAGACATTGATAAAGCCAGCACCGGCAGACACCCAAAAATGCAGCCACCCAGCGAGGTCCAGCCTTCGTCAACAGCTCATCGGAAGGAGTTTTCATCCGTGCCGGGCTGGAACCTGCTCTCCCTTCCTTCTCACGTTTGTGGGGTAAACAGTCATTTGTCCATTCGTTCCCAGAGCGGCAGAGATCCACTGTGTCACAGCACGGCTGTCCCAGTAGTAGCTTGTGCGGCAGAGGCCTCCTCCTAGCCGCCGCTGCCATCTGCTGCTCTTGCTGTGAATAGCTAAATTTTAGAAAACGCGGTGCACAAGGCCCCCGCCAAGACGATGCAGAAGGCAAGCATCAGTAGCAAGTAGTTCCGGAGACCCTGAGTAATAAAAACAAGAACGGTCGCATTGAGTAAAGCTTGAATCAAATTTGAATTTGCAACATGTATATTTTAAAAAGACTGTCATGGATCACAGATCTTTGCTGCATCATATGCTCTGGCTATTGGTATGCTGGCCTGCCTCCCCTCCCCCCTTCTTTTTTGTCCTCTCCCGGCTCCGGAGAAAACCTGCAATAGCCTTTCTCATTCATGCACTGAATAAGCATACGTGAGCACCCTCAGTCCACACCCTGAGAAACAAAGGGACATTGCAGGCGAAGACAGGCTGAGGGCTTTTAACGAGCAACTATCACATTGTTTGTATCTATCTTCATGGAACTGGCTTGGAGAGTGGAGCTGGGTTTCCGATCCTTAGGTGTTGCCCAAGAAAATGGGAGAAGCAAGGTGAGATTACTAGAGGAAAGAATTTTATGTTGTTCTTAGGAAGTATGGCTGTTCCCAGGCTGGTTTCAGTATGCCGGGAGTAAGCACAGGTGGGAGCATGAAAGTGAGTGTGGTGGTTCGAATGAATGAATAGCCCTCAAGGACCCATTGGGAGTGACACTAGTAGGACGTGTGGCCTTGCTGGAGTAGGTGTGACTTCACTGGGGGAAGTGTGGCCCTGTGGGCGGGTCTTAAGGTCTCGGATGCTCAAGCCACACCCAGTGTGGCAGTCCCCTTCCTGCTGCTTGTAGAACTCTCAGCTCCTTTCCCGCACCATGTCTGCTTGTGTGCCGCTGTGGCTCTCACCGTGCTGATAATGGACTAAGCTCCAGTTAACCGTGCTCCTTTGCTGTGGTCATAGTGTCTGTTCACAGCAATAAAATCCCAAGACAGTGGGGATGGGGGGAATGGCCTGCTGTGTACTCAAAAGCCTATAGGTCTTAACTTTTCAAGAAATAAGAAGGTATTAAAGGAGCAGGAAGATGTGGGTGTTGAAATGTTAGATCTGCGTTCTGGAAAGTCTACACTTCTTTCGGAGGAATGTGAAACAGGTGGGAGGAATGAATGTAAGGAGACCCTAGTCTTCGAAAAAGATGGGACACCGATGGCATGGTGGAGACAGGTCTAAAGAGATGGAGAGAGGTGTGAAGAAGGTTATTCGCTTTTGCTACTGTGTGTGACATGAGCAGCCTCCTCTTAATGCAGCTCAGTCACCGTCTGAGTCACCGCCTGAGTCTCAAAGAAATACCTTCCTGCCGTAAGCAGACATATTTCATTTCCATGAGATCTATCTTCAGGGGTACGCATAGATCTATTTCAATAGCTCCCTCCTGAGATTAAACCCTCAAACACTGAGAAACAGCAATCTCCTGTCCCTGAGCATGCTTTCTGGACAACGTCTTTGCCCCTTAAGCCATTTTCCACATAGAATGGTTCCCAGCATCCTCTTTGTCTTGGCTGTTCCTTCTGAAGGACTGTAGTAGTGGTCACTCACCCCTTCGTACAGATAGACTTTGGACACTGTAAGGAAGATCTGCCCACTCCAAAGTAACACCAGGATAATGCCTTACTAATTCTAGATACGCTTCCCACCTTAGTGGCCTTGTCACCGAGGCTAGGCTGGGTAACCAGAGAGTCCTAGGGACACAGCATCCCATTTAAAAACTATTTCTAAGAGTTAGTAATACCCTTAACATGTAATTCAAGACTTAAATTTTACATACTCTTCTTGCAATTTAATAAGGAATCAGGTTTGAATACATTAATTTGTCTCTGATCAGAGCTTGGTAAGGTGGGCCTAGGCCAGGTAAGCTGTCTGACTTTGGGAGACCCTCAGTACTAGAAACTGTATCCAATTCTCTCCTAGTGCAGTCCAGCACCTGGAGCTGCCAGGAGGCGGGGGGCAGCTTCTGCTGTACACACTCCCATGTATGTTAGTCCCACACTAGTGCTTTAGGTCTCCTAAAGTCCTTGTCTTGGTTTTCACAAGTCTTAAACTAGTACTACTAGTACTAGTTCAGAACAGGCACTCAGTAACTTTGTTTAAAGAAGAAATATATTCACAGGCTCTCCAGATGGACTTAGTGAATTAGAAGTAAGTTGATGCAATTAAATTTAAAATCTGAGCTTTTGGTTATTAAGTGCCATACGCCCGACTGTGGGAGCACTTGGCTAAGCCCCATCCCATCTCATAACAGAAGAATGATGTTCTCATGGGGTCTGCTAACCCTTTGAATCTAAGTATCTATCCATAGTTCTCAATTTCCTAAAGGAGATGGAGATTCTGGGACAGCCATCATTTCTCATCCTTACCTGTATTTCCTTGAACATGAAGATCCCCCAAAGTGCAGCAATAAGTCCAGGACCCTTAAATTAAAAAAATGTTAATTTTATTAAATTTTTTAAATATAATTGCACCCTAGAAAAATACAGTAAGCTACAAACAACATAAATTTTTTGGGGGGAAGGGGGAGCCCTTTAGCTTCACAAAGATCCAAAAATTCTTTTTTGTTTCTTTGTTTCTTTTTTGCTGTTTTGTCTTCACAGTCATTATTGCTATTATTTTGATGATACTGTAATATTTTATCACATCAAACAATTTTATTTAATGTGATCTGCTTGTGATAAACTCTTCTAGTCAGGCCCTGTAGTGTGGGTGTGTAATCCTGGATACCTGGGGAGCTAAGGCAGGAGGACTGAAAGTTGATGCCTTGCCAGGGTTAAAGACTGAGTTCAAAGCCAGCCTGGCTAGCCTTGCAAAACTGTCTAAAAAGGTAGAGCAGTGTTTGAAGGGGAGGAGCTACACCTCAGTGTACAGCGCTTCCCTCATGTGTGGGAAGTCCTGGTTTTAAACCTAAATACAGAAACAAAACAAAACAAAAAACCCAACAAAAACAAACCAAACAACAAACCAAAAAAGAGAAGAGAAACAACCTTCCTCTCTTAAAATAAACACATAGCTTGTTTCTCTCTCGATGTACTTCCTAGACACATAAAGAGAGACGGACAGGATAAAGTATACGAAGACGCCTCACGTTTTCCCAGCATTAGCTCCATGATCTCATCTCCTCAATGAAGCAAGGGCGTCTTTGACAGACAATGGCGGTACCAGGCCCCCATGGAGACCAAAGAACTCTGTCTCACACTGAACCCAAAGGGACACTAAAGGTAGCTACATACAAAAACGAACCATGTAAGCAAGCAGAGCGAGTCCCTGGAGGCAAGGACAGGAGTGAAGAAAGTATACAAAATGGGAAATGAGAAGAAACGAGGAAAGGCACATGTCTATCATCTGAAAATGGGAAGCTGTTCAGATCCGGTCTGAATATTTTTCACCAGCAAGGCAAACAGTGGAGTTGGCTTAGCTGTGCTGTCTGTGAAGACGACAGACCAGAGCAGAATTTTAATGACTCCTCTTCAAGTCCTGCAGGGACTCTGGAAGAGCTTCAATAAACAATTCCACAGTGTTCTCTCTCCCTGCGCTACCCCCACTGTCTACAGGGCTGGCCCAATAAAGTTTGACTCCCTGCTTCTAGCATGTCAGGGAAGCAGTAAAAATGCCTTGTTCTCCATTTATCACCATCTGCGAAGTCAGCATCAAAGGGGCCAGAGAAATAGGTCAAAGGAACCGCCTTACATTAGATTTGCAAAGTGCTGATCCCAGGAGTCCAACTCAAATGAAGCACGCGCACGCCTGGCGAGGGTGGGCGGAAACACCAATATTACACTAGTTCCTCGCCGCGCTTTATCCTCTTCATTCTGAAAATGAATTTCCCTCCACAGAAGAAAGGACCATCGGGCGCCACTGGTCTCTGAAGCCTCCGACCTGATGACTGTTTTAATCGCCCCGTAAGCCTTGCTCTGAGCACTGCTGTGAAGATATACCTGGTTTTAGGAGTGATACTGGGCTAACGTATTGTACAGCCCAGGCGAAGGAGAGCCATGGAGAGGGAGACCATTTCACAGCAGCGCCAACGGCTTGGGACGCTCGAACTGAGTATTGTCCTTTTGTAAAATAATACAAGTTGGCCTCTGAGTCAGCCTTTGAAAGGGAACGTGGGTTTGCTGCTGTCTTAGGAGGACAACCTGATGTGCTTAGCGTGATGCCTGATACGTAGGTACTAGTAGTGAAAAGGGAACGAAACCTGAATGAGATATTTAGTTTTAGAATTACCAGGGCAGAAAGGAAACAGAGAGAGGGGATCCACGCACTGGGGAATGGGGTCTTCCTTCCTCCTCCCTCTCCTCCTTTCTTCTGTAAAGACTTTGATTCTGTCGAGACTTGCAGAATTAGGCATTTCCTTTCATGCCAACATGTAAGCTTTTTAAACAAAACAGAAAACCACTTAGAGTTTACTTGAATTTACTTCGCTCACACGCTGTGTGAGCCAGGCTTGGTGAGGCATAGCTGTGATTTCTAAAATTCTGGAGGCTAATGCAGGAGGATTTTAAATTTGAGACCAGCTTGGGCTAGCTACAAAGACACCGTCTTGGAAACAAACAAAATATTGTTTGAAGCCCACACCAAGCCTTTATGAAATCTGTTTTAGACTAGTTTTTTTAAGGGTTACACAGGTGTGCTACTAAATGACTTAAAGAAGGAATGTCTGTGACGACTATTTAGGGATCAGGAGAAGGACTGGTCAGAAGAGAGGGACACAGGGCTGGAGGCTCAAAGGCAAGGCCCCTGATTGCTCTAGCTGAGGACCCGAGCTCTGTTCCCAACGTCTATGTTGCACGGCTCACAACTGCCTGCAACTCCAGCTCCAGGGGGATCTACTCAGGCACATGTGCATAAATATAATTACATATAATAGTGATAAGATCCTTAAGGAAAATGCATATATACACGCACACACACATATATACATACATCTATACATATATATGTATACACACACATACATATAAAAGTATACACATATACTTTTTTCACTCTTGCCATGGCCTCCAGGGACTCCCATTGCTTGCTTACATGGTTTTATTTTTATATATAGCTATAGAAGGAAAAGACCTGAGGCTATCTAAGGTAATGATTAGCCGGGGGCCCACAGGATCTGTGGGAACTGTTCTTAGAAGTTCTGGTTTCCACCAGTTCTGTGATCCTGGGAGCACTCCTCTTGCTGGTGCCTCAACTCTGTTATCTTCACAGTAGGGATGACTTTGGCATTACTTATGTTATGTCCGAATAAGCATTTTGGTTTTTGCTGTTCCCTGTGTTTCACATAATTAAGCCCTCAGAACCCACGGACGCAGACAGCAGTTCCTATGATTAATGTCATCATAATTTCTGCAAACTTCCTCAACCCAGAGACACACAGGGAGGGCCAAGAGGAGTTTGAAGAACTTTTTATCTCACATTACATTTATACAGTGTCACACAAAAGAGCCTGAGAGAGTCATGAGTAGAAAATTATAATGTATCCCAGATGTCATTAGGTAAAACGACGGAAGGGAACATTTGGGGGGTGTAGAAAATTGGGCATTTGCAAACCTGTTAAAAAGAGGTTATAAACGTTTGCTTCTTAGCAACCAAGCACATGTCGACTAGAGAGTGGCAATTTGTCTATTTCTAGTGTAAAAAGAACCCAGGAAACTGGCCACTTACAGCAGTGATGATGGGAAAGCTGATCACAGCGCTCAGTGAGTGGTTGGCTATGAACCAGCAGCAGGTGGCGATGGCCCACAGCACCCCTGACAGGAAGCCTGGAACACAAGGAACATATGTGGGAGGCATGTGGTCCTCTGCTGAGGCCCTCCTACACCTCCTGCACCAGGGAATGGGAAAGAAAGCACATGGATAAAGCCTTCCTACAAACAACACTGGACTTGAGCTAATGCTTCGTGGTCACTTTAGAAGGAGAGTGATTCCTCTGCTCTAGGCTGCTGTGAGGACGATGATGAGTTATTCCCTTTTTGGACATTAAGGAGGAGCTGAGGTAGGGAGTGAGGAAGGAAGAGGGATTTAGCAAACACCACATCTGATACATCCTGCAGAGTGAGGTTGGGACTGGAACTGAGCTGGGAAGGACAGACTCCCATCCTTTAAATGAGAACCCTAGCTAAGTAATCCGCAGTTAACACCTCCACGACTTAAATAAACACTACTGTTGCTTATCAACCAGACACTCAAAATAATCAGATTCGCTATTTTATGTAAAAATATCTATTTGTGGATATTCATGCCATACTGAATCATGCTAAACTCTTTAATGAGAAACTCTTACTATAACAGTTAATGACTAAAGGATTATGACCCAAAACACACTTTCTGTTAACACTCCAGAAACTTTTATTCCTTTTGAACTTTTTGGATAAACTACTTTTCTAAGTGATTTCAGACTCTTATCTCTTGATACTTCTCTCATTATAATACAGGCACGGGGAGCTGGCTTGTAACACCGATCTTAAAATGGTAGAAAAAAAACTGATGACCCTAATAGAAGAGCCTTTAACAAAAGAAACATGGAAATTAATGTTTTGACAATTTAGGGTCTATACTAATATAATGTCTTGTATACAGTTTCTTTCTTGCTTATTTATTTATTTATTTATTTATTTATTCATTTATTCATTAATTTATTTTCAGTGCTTCCTATTTTATGATGAACTGAGCCAGGACACTTAAGTCTCAGTCTCTCTCTCTCTCTCTCCCCTCCTCCCCATCTCTGAGATCTCCCCCTCCCCTCTAATGATTATTCAAGTTCATTTAGTGGGCCTGGCACTTACACAGAACAATAAGATTTTGTAGTTAGTACTCCTTACCTGGTAAGACTGCTTCTGGATACAGCTTTGGCCTACTTTTCATGGCTACACTGTAGGCCACAAAGTAGACTGTGCTTGTAAGAAAGATGCCGCTGGAGTGCGCGAAAACGTAGTCTAAATCTGCAAACGTGGATGACAAAATGCAAACACCATTTTAGCCACCTCAACATGTTTTAATTTCTGGACATAAAAGCAAACTCACAGAAACTAGCCTTAAATGTGCAGGACCATTCATTATACCTAATTATCCTGAATCTCTAATGCACTGTTTCGAATCTTAATAAACGGATTTAGAGTCCAGAAAAATGGTAAGTAAGTTAACTGTGGCAGGAGTCTATCAGGTATACGTTCCCTATAACCCCGGAATTCTCAGTAAGAAAACTGAAGAGTATCTGACGATGATGTCAAGCAGTCTTTCAAGAAGAAATAGGCATCCAGCCCTATTTTCACTATGGAGAGTAGCAACTGTGCTAAATCTTGATGTAGCCCAGAGGGAGAATGTGGATTAAAACTGGACACTTGTGTGTCACCAAACTCCAAGGTCTGCTGATCCACTCTGTGATCAGCACTTCTGTCGCAGATGACAGCTGAGCTGGAGGTCTTAAGTGTTGGAAGTTATTCCAAAGACAGCTTTGTCTAACTGCTTACAACAAACTAGTTTCAAGGTGGGGACGGGTTATGACACACAATGGTGGCCCATCCTGGGGACCCTAATATCACTGACAGCCTGAGCAGATGGCACTGTGCCACCCAGATGGGTGCACTGCAGGAGCTTGGCTAGGAAATCTACCTTGGAGTCAACGATTCTTTCACCTACAGTCTTGACAAGGATGGGGGGTGTGCTCATGGAGGAAGACTTGAACCGCACGCCTATCTTTTCTTCTAAACCCAAAATCACACTGTAGACCGTAGAAACAAAATCCATCCATCTATCCGTAAAAGGATGTCGTAACCGTGCTTTAAAAGCACAGACCACAAAGGCGAGTTCTTCCTCATTGATATGGGGCTCTTGAAACCTGCTTGATAGCTCTCCGATTTAATAGTTTTCAGCTGTGAACTGCAAAGGTGTCAGTTGCAATAGGGGCTAACCAGCTGGTTTCTGCAAAAGACCTTATAACAGAGCGCATGATACAGATGTGCTGTTAAACAAGACCAGGGGAAGGCCCACTGAGGATTACTGTTTAACAAACGGGAATAAAGTCTGCTCCTGTCCACTGTGTCATACAGAGTTGTAAGAACAACACCTAAAAACGCATTGTCTATTGATAGGAAACGACAGTTGCGGGCATTGTTTATTATGTCCTAGGACCAGGAGGGAGGGGCTTTCTGCCTGAACAGTCAATTGTTTTTATCTCTGTTCACTGACTTCTGGGACTGAATTGATTTCCCTTGTGGCCATGAGAACTCTGAGAGGCAAATTCATGGCTTATTTCAGGCAAGTGTACAAGTATTCCACAAGATGTCAAACTCTCTGTTGGTTCTGTTTTTTTCCCTATTTTTTTCTCCTTCCTTCGATTAAGTTTTCCTTTAATCATTATATTTTAAAAAGAAAAAATCTAAAAATAATTTTGCATAAAGACCTTAAAATAAAGGAGGTCAGTAGAAGGCTTTAGTACTGCCCACGGAGCCAAGTACAGAAAGGATTAGGAGACAGCAGCTTCAAGATCATTGGTCAGTTCAAACCTCAACGACAACTCAAGTTCTCCCTGTGGGGACTCAACTGGCCTTGAGCATGTGACTTTCCTGTCTTATGTGCTTCTTAAGAGTTCTACATTTCAAATTTCTCTCTTATCTAGTTAACGAATCACATTGACTTTTTTTTTCTACGTCACATAATCCATAAGTTCACTTTCTCCTTTTTGCTTCTTCCTTAAGAATGCTGTGTTTCCACGGAGTTACAAGACCCCTACAGAAGATCTTCTCATCTCCCCTTCAGTTAACCCATAGTTGTTGCACAGAATGTTCAGTTTGCTTCGAGATACTGATTTTAGAACTGGAGGCATATTATGCTGACCCTTTCAGATAGACCACTGTGTGCTTGAACAGGCTTATATTTTGACATTTAGTTGGTGTGAGAATACTGTATGCTATATCTTAACTTTTTATTTTATTCTATTTTATTTATTGGATATTTTAATTTACATCTCAAATGTTATCCCCTTTCTCCCACCCAACCACCCACCCTCACCGCCTCTAAGCCTTCACATTCCCCTACACTGAGGGGGTCCAGCCTTGGCAGGACCAATGGCTTCTCCTCCCATTGGTGCCAACAAGGCCATCCTCTGCTACATATGCAGCTGGAGCCATGGGCCCTTCCATGTGTACTCTTTGGGTGGTGGTTTAGTCCCTGGGAACTCTGGTTGGTTGGTATTGTTATTCTTATGGGGTTGCAAACCCCTTCAGCTCCTTCAATCCTTTCTCCTCCAATGGGGACCCTGTTCTGAGTTCAATGATTGGCTGTGAGCATTTGCCTCTGCATTTGTTAGGCTCTGGCTGAGCCTCTCAGGAGACAGCTATATCAGGCTCCTGTCTACCTTAACTTTTTAAAAGCACCCAATACATGGCTTCCCAGAAGTCATGCTATTAACACTAATGGATCTTCATAATCTCTGAATTTTATTGGGAAGCTGGGAATGCCGTGCTGAGATCCCAGCAGTGGAAGTGAATCCTGACCATATAGTTGATTCCATTTATATATTACAGATCCCAGGAAAATACTTCAATGTCCACTGCTACCTTTATTCCTGGTGCCTTCTAAGTCACCACTTACAAATGAAAAGACAAATGCACACAGCAGTGCTGACTTGATCATAGCTCTTTTTTCTTGATCATAGCTCTTTTTTCTTGATCATAGCTCTTTTTTCTATTACTGGAACATGGGCAGGAAAGCTCCTCACTCACCATACTGGCTAGCGCCTGCGTATATGCTGTCATTCCTTTTGCTGTGATCCTTGATGTAAATGATCGGCACAAAGGTAGATCCATAGAGTATTCCAGATATTACCGCAAGGCTGCAGCCCCTTAAGAAACGAAAAGAAAATCACTGTGTATCTTGGCCAGAGGAGATGTGTTCTGCATGCAAATGGAACCACAAGTAAGGCTTTCTTCAGTTTTAAGCAGTTTAGCCCGACCTCTGATTTGGCCTCTGTGAGTCATGAAGAGAGAGGTGTAGCTTCGGCTGTCTGCTGTGTCATGGTGGAAGGACATGACATGCAGAGGGCGTAAGGAACCATTACTACAAATGGTCACTAGGCACGGGCTGGGAGGGTGGCTGCTGAGGTCATATGCTGTACAAATAAACTGATGTATGAGGCATCTGTGGATGGACATTATGGTTCAAGTTCCCCTCATGTTCCAAAAGCCTCATGGAACCAGGACAGACTTGTTTAGAATGGCCACAGAGACAGACTTGATTGTGATCGTGTCAAGAAGTGTTCACTGACTGTAAGGATCTGACTATTTTAGGTAAAAATAAAATTCCTTTATGAGAAGAAGTAATGTTTTATTTCAAACACTGCCAACTCCTTGGGCCCTGCCCTGGTAGAATAGAAACTGGTGTTTGTGGTGGGTGGGGTGGTTGAGAGAGAAGATGGGCGCTTTAGGAAAGCCCCTCTATCTTCATACAAACAAGGACTTAAAGGAGGGAAGCCATTTTAGACAAGACTCCTGTCTTCAAAGTGTGGTGCCACAACCCGGTAATCTCAGCGAGTGGAGGACTGCACGTTTGAAGCGGGTATGGGATACACACTGAGATTGTTGAAAAAACGAGCAAACCAAAACCAAAACCATAAAATAAATTAAAATCTCCCCTAAGCCTAAAAACAAATTCCTGGTCAATTTTAGTAATTGTATTTAAGGACGTTTAAAGGACATGGGAATCCAGAGTTCTCTGTACAGGTTGGTATTCCCTGTGCACTGCAGGCCTCTGACTTGAATGAGGTGAAGACTCCCTGGCTCCAGACTGGCCCAAACGCATAGCTATGAAAAGATAACTTCTTTTTAGGTGGTATTTGGGATGGATCTCTTAAACACTAGGTGAGCGTTTTAAGATACATCCTTTAGCAATATCCCCAGCCCAAAAATTCTCCCCCTTCACAAATATTCTAGTAAGGAAAGACATGCTTTGAGAGAAAATACGTGAAAATATTTTTAAAAATATCTTTAGGAAACTAGTTCACCCTGAATGCATCATAAAAATAACATGTTTTTCTTTTGCAGCTTGACTGATTTTTGTCTTTTTTGACTAAATTCACTTATTTAGTCAAACATTTATTCTATGGCTTCTTTCCCATTGTGAAGACAACTAACTTATCTACTGCCTTTAGGTTGTAAGTGACAGAGTGTAGCATGCCCAGAACAAAACAAGCAACCACTTCAATGTCCTGTATTTGAAGACGTTATCACAGCCACAAAGTTCAAACAACCATGACTGTAAAAGGAAAGCTGTGTGCTACAGTGTGTTTTAAACAGTTTGGCTCTCCAGGAAATAGTAAAAAATAAACAAAAAGCAAGTTAAAAAAATACCAAACCACTAAACTCCCATACCCTGAAGTGAGATGGGCTCTTTAAGGCATCTCTGAAGGGGTTATGGTGGGGACATGGGGGTAGGACTTACACAGGGACACAGTGTTGTTATATTTGACAACAGATACCTGGGATCATAAAATAGTCACACAGGGAAGAAGAGTGGCAGCCCTAGGCTGACCAAATGGAGTGCACTATTTAACTAGACCATGAGTACTCACGACATGGGCTTTATGCAATTGCTTTACTTTTGGTACTAAAGTCCTACAAAATACGGTTGCTCTGGTCACTGGCTACTTGTGTGCCTCGAGGCATCTTCTGTACCCAAATCTCAGCAGAGTGTAAAGATCTGTCTCCCAGGAGATGGAGGTGCAAGTTTTCAAGACCATTTTCTTCCTGGGATCAGATGAATTTCACATCTCTCTGGACCTTCTGCTTTAGAAAACACGAAACACGACAGGAGAGAGAAGCCGCCTTGCCTTACACAATGCGGCGGTATGTGGTAGAAAGTCTGTCCACCCAGGAGGAATCCACAGTCAGGGCTTCGGTTCTGTTGATCGCCTGTGGAAGTCATCAGAGAGACCCGAATACAAGGACCTTCAGCAGACAATTTCAGTGCCACACCAAGACTTCCAAGGTTTCCTCCCCTCTCAAACCGAGCACAAGTCACCTACTGGCTCCCGGGAGTTCAGAGCCACTGTTCTGATGCTACCCCTCCAGTTTTCGACTTAAACATTTTTCACAGATTAATGTGTAGCTATTTGATAAATTTAGATTTCATGGTTCACTAGTGTATTTTAATAAACTGTAGAGAAATTAGATCTAGGAAAAACTCGGACTTTCTACAGTAGAATGCAGAAAATCAATGAACATTTTAATGTCTCTTTTCTTTCAATAACATTGTTTTAATTTTTTTGTTTTGTTTTACTGAATTAAAATACTTCCAGTCATGTTTCAAAGTTAGGCTGATACTTTAAGTTGAGGAAGATCTGTGAGACAAAGTTGAAGAAAATTTAACGTTTCTATTATTGACTGTAATTCTCTGTGTCCTCCGGCTAACCATGTTCTTGGAGTGCATAAGGAGAGAGACCTGAATTCACTGTCCCTGCTGAGTCAGGTTTCCCACTCTAATGCTCATATATCTTTAATCCTGGTTGTTTGTACTCCTCGACCTGGCTTAGAAGATCTAGTAGGCCTACCATGTATCTCTTCCCAAGGTTTTATTTTTATTTTATTTTATTTTTTATTAACTTCGTTCCTTCGTTCACAGTGTGGTTAACTGCAAGGCAGCATCCAGATCCCTGGATCAGGTAAGAAGGACAAGAGTTACCTCTCAGAGCCAAATTATCTTTTCTTGAAGCACACAGCCCTTACAGATGCCCAGGAATCAATATCCCTCTTCTCACTTTCTTTTTAGGTCAATTTAATGAAGGTATTAGCCATCTCAGTTGAATGAAGAAAAGGGAAGAGGAGGGGCAGAATCATGGCAGAGTGGGGAAGCTGCTAGGGAGACAAAGCCTGTGGGTGTGGGCATGAGTGTGGGTGTGGGTGTGGGTATGGGTGGGTGTGGGTATGGGTGTGGGTGTGCATGAGGGTGGTGTGGGCATGGAGTGTGGGGTGGGTGTGGGTATGGTATGGGATGGGGGTGGGTGTGGGTGTGGTGTGGGTGTGGGTGTGGGCTCAGGGGGAGGAGGGCTGGGACTGAAGGACTGTACTGGGTTCCTGGCAACGTGGACTCCACTTTATGCAAACTTTGCAATGCAACCCTGGACAATGTCATGTCTCTTTAAGGTTGGCTCTGTTTAACACTGATGGGCTATTCCTGACCAACTTATATTCTTCATGGTCAAAACAGTGTTTTCTTGTATTTTTCTGTCATTGCCATTAATCAAAACATGATAAAGATAACATCAGAGATGAAAAAAAAATCCAGTCTATTTCCTACTGCGCATGGTCTCCCTGGAGCACGGATGCACTGAGCATCATTAGCTCCCTTTGCCCATTCCTTCCTCTATCTTCTCCTCAGCCTCCTCCTTTCAATTCCCAAGCTGCTCTCTCATCTCTCTGCAGGGCTGTGCAAGCCCCCAACGGATCTTCAATGAAAAACTACCATTGTATACCTTATAGAGATCTATGGTCAAAAAAGCCTCATGGCTGGGAAGGGGCGTCACTATGGAAACCTGACACACTTCTGATAAATGAGCTGAACTACTTTTATAGCCATGAGGGATGGAAAAGACCACCTTCTCTCATGTGGGTCAGAGTCAATGTTTGTCTTTGCATCCTGGTAGTATGAATGAAATGGTCTCTGTCGGCCCACAGGAAGTGTCACTATTAGGTGTGGCCTTGTTGGAGGAAATGTGTCACTGGGGACGGATGTCAAGAAGTTTCAGGAGCTCAAGTCAGGCCCAGCATTCCTACCTCTTTCTGCCACCAGCCCATCCAGATGTACAACTGCTGGCTACCTCTCTAGACCACATCTGCCTGCATGCCACCACGCTTTCTGCCATAACCATGATAGGCTAAACCTCTGAAGTGTAAGCCAGCCCCAACTGTGCTTTCTTTTATGAGTTGCGGTGGTCATAGTGTCTCTTCACAGCAATAGAAACCTCAAGACACATCCCGCTCTTATATTTCAAATCAAATCGTCCCACACGATACTCACAGGTTCTGTCATCAGCGGTGTGGTGTCCGTGCTGCCTGGGTTATTTGGAATTTCACTTTTGACGAACAAAAATGTGAGTGCACTGCAGGAAAACACATTCCAGTGAGGCTGACTGGGACACGATTGCTTCGTTTTTGTTTTTGTATCAAGCTACCCGATTTCTAAAGGAAAACAAAACTTAAATCCAGTCCTGGTGATGGAATTACTTCCGGTAGGGAAGTCTCTTCAACACCCCATTCTCCTTGGTGTCTTTTATCCGGCAGGGTAAAGGACACCCTGAGGTTGGGTAACTTTGACGTCACACCGGTGAAAGTGAAAGTGGAACCACCCTGAAGCAACCGCCAAAAACTTAACAAGATCTTGTTGGACAGCTGTACAAGATGGCCGCTTCTACATGACAGTCACAGTTGTGATAGAGGACACTCTTCCTGGAGGAGAAATTAGGAAGGTGATGTCTCCTAACCCATGAGTGCCTGGGATCCTAGCACTTGAGAGATCAACAGAGGAGGACCACAGTTCAGTGCTTTGCATTCTAGGGCAGCACAAGCTCTGTAGCAAGACCCTGTCTTCACAACACAGTGACAGAGGGGATGGAGTTTACGAGATGAAATGCAGCACATGTTTTGTGTTGTAAAGGAGGAAATTAAAGGTGGCTATGTTTTTCTAACTGGAAGTTTGCCTTTGGCTTGTCACCTCACGTGGGTGGATCGGGAGGTACTGCAGCATTTTAGTAGGGCCGTCTAGCCTCATCCACAGTTAGACAAAAGGACTGCAGCCCTGTGAAAGGCAAAGCTAGGAACAAAGGCCTGCACCTCCTCACAATGCAGAATAATGGCCGGGGTTGGGGAAAGACAACACTACAGAGGGGAAAGGTGAAAGGAGTCAGAAACAGAACAGAGGCTTGGATAACCCACAGCCCATCACTTTATTATTATTTTTTTTAATAGGAAAGAAAATCTGTCTGCAAGTTGAGGAAAGAGGACAGCAAGTTCAAAGCCATTCTGGACTACCTTGTGAGGACTTAGGCAAGTAAGCGGGCAAGCAAACTGGGAGGCAGGCAGGCAGGCAGGCAAATAAATCCTCTGCTGATTCAAATCCCTTGTATAAACAAATAGAGTAGTATACGTCGTACAGGAGAAATGTAACACCAAAAATTGTCTCGCCAGTCCTTTAAAGACTGTACAGTGGAATGGAATGATTGTTTTAATTATGAAAAGAAAAGTAGCATCTGACTGGAGAGATGGTGGCAAAGTGCGTTGTGCAAGAATGAGGACCCAAGTTTGAATCCTCAGAGCTGCTGAGAGAGCATGGAGTCCTAATGCTCCTACAGAAGGATGGGACACTGGGCTACAGGACAATGCCTGTGGCCTTGCAGGTCAATTGGCCTGGGGTGTGTAGCAGCGGTGGGCACCTATCTCAAACCGACGGAAGTCAAGGATCAGTAGCTGAGGTTGCCCTCTGCCCTCCATACATGTGCTATGACACCTGGGCACCCAAATCCACACATGAATATGTGTGTGGACATACACACACAGACACACAGACACATATACACAGAGGGACATCACCCCCCCCACACACACAGACACGCATATAGGAGTGCACACACACACAGAGACACATACAAACACACACACACAGAGGGAGGGGGGAGGGGAGAGGAGGGGGGGAGGGGGGAATAAAGCCACTCTGTAACCAATGAAACATGTTTTTATCTTCACACAACCATGAGCTCTAAATTCACTCAGCCAATGCCCTTCAAAATGAACCTATTAAAGCCATTAAGCTAAACTAATTAAATAACAGATTGGTGCAGTTCCACCCAGGAGAGCAATAGAGATGAGGCCTGAATACCTCATAGGAAGAGATCCCTGCATTTTCCCACTGCAGATCCAGCTCTTAACAGAGTTGCAGAGCCCTCTAGTTCATTGCCTAATTTAACATTAAGTTGAGACACCAACAAATGTCCCAAGGGACAACTATGCATGAATATAATAGTATAGGTATTTGGGTTCTAAGTGTCCCTAAAAGGCTGTGTCAAATGTTTGGTGGTTGGTCTACTTACTGTGGGGAGGTGGTCAGCCTTTCAGAGATGGAGCTTAAGCAGAAGTTTGGTGTTAGGGGCATCAGAAGTATAAAGGGGCTCGTTGAGGTTCCCTGTCTTTCGCTTCTGTTGTCCTTGGGTAGATAGATTTGCTCCTCCATACACTGTGGTCCTACTGTGCAACTTCTCTACAGCCCCAACCATGGGGCTGATTTGTTACAGCCTTTTCACTTGATGATCTCTAGTGTTTACTACAGAACAGATGGTGAATGCTGATGGAAGCTACCTTATATGTGGAGCCTAAACCATGGATCTAGATATACAAAGCTCTCAAAACATCTACTTTTCAAAATCTCTTAAAAGATTGGCACTAGCATTACCCCCTGTTTAAGGATGCAAAAGACCAAGGACTTGATATCTATCTGTGCAAGGTCTTCTGGATAGAAGACAAACTAACTGATGTGTAATTTTAGGGAAATTTTTTGTGTTTTTAAAGAATAAATTTGGAGGAGAAAGGTGCTTAATGTACTGAATAGACTAGCATTAAATTATTACCATTAAGTTAAAACTAGACATGCTAAATTAGAATTTCACAATGTGAAGAAATTGTCTTGGAACTACTGAAAGCTCGAATTCCATGTGAACTGTGTAGAGCACATAAAACTGCCTCTAACCAAATGTGTCAAGAATTTACAGTTTTAGAATAAGCTTCGCTATTCGTCCCCAATTGCCTAGGGACTACTCTCAAAGGCAACATTTCAATGACAAAGAGAGTGTTCGTGAGTGTGGCTGGGGAAAACACTATTACGGGAGGAAGGAAAATATACCGTTCTTTCCCCAGAAGACTGACGTCTTTGTGGGCAATGTTATTCGGTATGTGCAGCACTGACAGCGGATATAAATGGAACCCAGAGAGAAAAGGTGACTGAATTTAAGGTGACCCAATTCTTGCTTGAGTTTTATTGGCAAAACTCCACTGTGCAGAGATTAAAGCCATTTTCATCCTCACTGATGTATATACACAAGTAGAAGAGGAGACATGGAGAACTCGGTATTCAAGAGAACAAGAGAGGTGAGAATGTGGTAACTGGCTTGAAAAGAAGGAAAGAGAGAGTGGGGTGGTAGAAGCTGGAGTTCAGTGCTCAGCATGACTCCCCTTACCTGTGATGAGCAGGAACTGACATGATAAACACAAGGCATACACATCCCTAAATGTCAACTTGTGCAAAGCAAGGTGTTGTCTCCTTGTCTGAGGACCGAGGCATGCACTGGCCTCCTCTTGCCCAGTTAGCCACCTTGAAGAACTACCCAGCGCTTAGTCACTTGCCCTCCTACTAGTCAAACCCACTAGGGTGATTTGCAGTGCTGGATTCAGCTGACTGAGCACAAAGCACAGGAGTGAAGCGAGCAGGCAGAAGCACGCGCCATAGAGGAGCCGTTCAGAGTTGCCTCTCAGCGAGGAGGTAAAAGTTCTTAGCTTAAGAAACAAAAAAGAAAAAAGAGCTGCTCTAAAGGTTCTTAGATCTATAGTAAGAATAGAGCTAACTCATAAAGTTGTAAGACATAGATATTTCTCCTAGCTTTTTTTGTCTTACTGAAACTTTAAAACTGTGAAAGTATGACCTTAGCGCTTAGTTAAAATGGAAAAAGCAGGAAGTCATAGCGTTTGGTACGCCCTGTGTTTTAGGTATCCTCTGAGGGGACACTATATCCTCTTGGATATAGTGCAATGTAATTCATGTACAGTGTATTTTGATTTTCTATCTAGATATTGAGATTGAACTTCAGAGCAGTTCTGTGACTTTTCCGAGTTTCTCAGAGCTTTTGAGAACTAAAACTAGGGTTCCTGACCCCACCCCCCAATCTGGTATTTCTCATTCTGGAAATAAGATCTGACATTGAAAAATAAGAATCAGGAACCAGATAAATTTTACGAAATGTAGGTTTGAAGAAAATGTAAGGATATTAAAAGCTTTAGAAAGTGAGGCTGGAGAGCGAGCTCAGTGGTTAAGAGCACTGGCTGCTCTAAATGAGGGTTTGATTCTAAGCATCTGCATGTCAGACCACAACCATTTGTCAGGGAATCGGACACTCTTCTCTAATAGGCACACCCATGGTGCACATACACGCAGGCAGCACATTCATACACATAGAACAAAGATAAAACAAATCTTTAGAAAACACTCTGAATGCCCAAAAAACTAGTGACTAGAAACATCTGCAGACCTTACTACTGACAGCCCAGCTCCAAAGTAATTCAGCATTGGCTTGGACACTTCTTCTGCATCCATCCCAAACCAGCCAAACCTGGAAATGCAGAAGAATATCAAATTAGATACGGCTAAAATGTTTTACAGTAATGCTGAAGAAAATGGATTGGGGCTGGATTCTTCAGTTTAAATCTTGGTTCTCTCATGCACTGTCTATCTTTGGATAAGTTAGTTTTCTACACTGTGCATCTAATTTCCACGTTAAAGTGGAGAAAACAGCAGCAGAAGCATGGTGGCACATTCCTGAAACCCCCAGAGATAAGACAGTAAGAACTCAAGGCCAGTCTGGGCTACAGTACTCAGGAGGCAGAAGCTGGATCTCTGTGAGTTGGAGGCCATCTTGGTCTATGTATTGACTTTCAGGCCAGCCAGAGCTACATAGTAAGATCTTATTCCAAAAATGAAAGAGAACAACAAAAGCCAAACAAATCAAACCCAAACCAAACCCATCCAGTGCAACCCAAACAAAATAACCCTGGCAAAATGTTTGTAACTGCATGTGTGTGCACACACACGTATTCCAACACTGGGGATCAAACTCACGGCCCTGCACATAGTAGACACTAAGCTGCAACTCAAGCCTTCTATAATCTCTGAGGTATTTGAAATAACTTCTTGGCTAAAGATTCCTACTCTTTGACATGAGTTTACAATCTTTTAATCAGGGTTTGACTTTGTCACAATCATTAGCAGTCTTCATGGAGAGCCACCCAAGGGTAAGAGAGTGAGGCAAGGAGAAAAACCATTGTATTAAAACAAACGATGCTCCAGGGCACTGGGAAAGGATGGGAAAAGATGTACATACTGTAAGCTACTAGACTGATTTGCCTTGTTCTTTTGGGGTGATAGAATGCTTTTCAGTAGAAAGGAAGCCTTAAAGTGAGGCAGGAATAATGTTCTTGCTTCTCATTTCTGCAAGTCTGGCCTGAAGCACATTGCTCATGGGTACCAGACTCTGTTTGTGGAGATCACATGCTCCCATCTCTGCCCTGTGTGGAATGGGGGAGCCTCTGTAAATGTAGCTAGTGCCACTGGGACACAGAAGGCTCATATCTGTGATTTAATTTAGCTTAAGTTTCCATACAAAGGCTACCTGTGGCTTGTAGCTAACCTTTTGGACAACACAACTTTCTAGCGAGCCTTGAAGAAGCTCTTAAAGAACCAGAGTGTTTTAGGTGTGGCTAGCTATATCCCTTCTCTCTGCTATCATATGTAAAAGCAGCCATGGACAATGATACTGACATTCTCCCTCCTCCCCCCGCCCTCCCAAGACAGGATTTCTCTGGGAAGCCCTCACTGTGTTGTGGTAGACTGGAATTCAGAGATCCACATGGCTCTGCCGCCCAAGTGCTGGAATTAAAGATGTGTGCCACCACACCTGGCTCCTAAATGTTGGCATGGCTACATCTCACTAAATCTTGACAAAACCCCAGGGAGATGGAGCCCCAGTTTGTTGCTTTATTCGAAGGAAGAGCATCTACTTTAGAATACTTGGTTAGGCAGTAGAGAGAGAAAGCTGACACCAGCTGCTTCTTACTTTTTGATTTCCTTCACTTTATCTTCATAAAAATACCTAGATTGTGTATAAAGAGCTTCAGACAAACAATGGACATGGTTCATTTATATGTGTCAGCCATAAGCTGAGATGAAGAATCACGTTATTTCTCCCAGGGTGGCTAGACCCCAGTTTACACCGAATACAGGGTGCCCAACCCTTAGCTGAGATAGTTTGAATTGTGTTACCTGGAGCTTGCCCAGCCAGTTAAGGTGTTAAATGATCCCCAGATTAAGATTCCAAGACCCAAACCAATGGTCTTGATAATTGGAACGACAGCAATGTTCCCTGTAGATAGAACATGCAGGAAACATGGGTCACTTCCCATAAAACAAATGCAGTTCTAAGTTAGTATTTTTTTCCTGACTTTAAGTTCTGCCTCGACACAACTCTAGAGTGTACTCTCTGTCACTCACTGGCTTTCCTTCCAGATTCTCACAGCCATTGACTTACACTCTTGAGGGTCACCTAGGGCCAAATCCATGATGGTATTGAATATTGTCATTAGCACAGTTGTTAGGAAGACGAGATCTTGCTATGTCGCACAGGCTGGCCTCCCATTTCAGGACTCAAGAACCTGACCCTGCTCACTGCTGCTTTCTGTAAAACACTTACTACCCTCTCTGTAGCCAGGCTCAGGCCTGTAGTTTCCTCTCTGTACAGGATTTTTTAGATTTGAGTCACCTTCGTTTACTGACTTGAGCCGTTGATCAGAGGTCCACGTACCCTGTTAACGTACCTCCAGGCTAGATCTTGAGTCTCAGGGTTATGCTCTGAACTGCTGATGCAGTCTGCAGCTAGTGTCCTCCACTGTGGTAATGCTAGAGCTTTAGACTCAGAGGGTGTCATGCTCCACTTATTTTCCGATTGGGAAAGTTCTTCTGGTTTCAATGGTCTCCATTCTAATCACCTGCAACAAAGCCCTTACACCACCAGCTCCTCCCTTTCCTCTGTGCTCCAGACTCGTTGGTTGTTATAACCTGTAATGTGGTTATGTTTCTCAAGCTTGGCTCCCTACTTACCCACCCTGAGCACAGTGGAACCTGATTGTGAGACAAAGATCGAATGGGCCTGGCGTGGGGGCACCTAACTTTAATGTCAGATTCTCTGTGAGCTAGAGACCAGCCTGGTTTACAGAGTGCTCCAGGTCAGCCAAGGCGACATGGTGATACCTTCATCTCAAATAAGTAAGTAAATAAATAACTTCCAAAATTAAAAACATGCTCACTTTGGCAGTGCACATATTAAAATTGGAGTGACACGAATGAGGTCAGCATGACCCCTGCACAAGGAGGACACAAATCTTCACCAAGCATTCCACAGTCTGCATTAGCCTTGACCAAAAATAAATAGATAAATAAATAATCTGCAGGCTGACAAACAAAGGAGAGACGTCTTATCTGAAATTACATCAGGAAGCAGAAGCAGGAGGACTCAGAGTTCTAAGCTGGCCTGGGCTGCATGGTGAGACTGTTGTCTCCAAAAGCTAAGAGACTAAGGGAACAAACACTGTTCACTCTCTCCCAATTCCACACGGTAAACAACCACAGGGACACAGGTGAGGTGTGGTAATGCAAATTCTTGGGAAAGGTAAAGTTTTTACTTACTTTGATTTGTAATTAATAAAAATTTTAAAATCATTTAGTCCCTCAAAGACTCAAGTGGGTAAGCGGTGCCATTTTAACATTTTAAATTTTATTTGCATCTAACAAATTTATCTCTTAAAGATTTTCATTAATTCTCTTTGTTTAAAAAAAAAGGAGAGGACTTTCCAGACTGAATTCATAGAGAGGAGAACTGGTTCTGATGGCTACCTGGAGATGTAGACTCTATTATAGTCGTTAAGGCATTGGTAAAGCAATGCGATTTTTAATTGTCTGTTTCCTTTGCTAACTGTTACTCAACTTACGTGCTGCTATTGGCCAGCTTCTAAGGATAAGCTCAAAAATGATGTCAACAAAGGGTTGCTCTCTAATAAACATTCTTTGATAAGCATGCTGGAGAAAGGTCAAACGTATACAATGGCATTTGAGTTATGTATTAAAAGGATCAAATATCTTTACTCTAATAACTATTTGGCAGGAACTTAAAACATTTAAAGGGGGAAAAATCAAGAAATTTCCCAAAATATATGAGAGAAAAACAATACACAGCTCAAGTCTGTCCTGTGTCATTAGACTGTGAGCCCCCTGTGCTTTTTCTCCCGGTTGTGAATATACTATGTGACCCACGTATAAGATGAATATGCATATTACCTGTTGCCCAAATGCAGCCGCCAAGCATTGCAAAAGGCCAGAATTTAGGGCAGTGTAGAATCAAGTTGACCACCAAGGCAACCAACCAAATGGCAGCGCAGAGCACCCACTGAAGGAACATCCCTACGAATAAGACAAACTGGCATTACTTGGCAGAAAGATTTGAGTATATGCCATGTTTAAGGATATCTGTAAGATGTTCTTAGACAGACACAAACATGACATGTCCCCATAGTGTAGTGTCTTACAGCTACTTTATGTCAGGGTGAGCCCAATCTCAGACACCAAGGAGACAAATCTGGTCGGGACACTTCTCACTGCACTGCAGAGCCTAGATGCTTGACACTGAAGTCTACAACGTGTTCCTGCTTAACGAGCTTTTTTTCACTTTCTCGCCAAATCGAGAAATGTCTATTAAAGAATTTTGGGAAGAGCGAGCCTGTATTTCCACTCTGATGCCCAATCTTACTGCAACTGTCAAAACATGGCACCGAGAACTGCCCAGCAATGCAGCAGTAACTTAAACCTTGGGATACACTTGGCCGTTTGTGACTCACACAGTTGGTGTTTAATTCCTGTGCTGAGATAGATTTTACAAGCCTGAGATTTAACCTTCCAGGCCAGCACTCCTCTGCTACTGGCTTTTACCAGAAGAGGAACGTGGCACTGACCATTCAAGACTCCTGTACCAACAAGGTCTTGGGAATTGAAAAGATAGATATTCCACAACAAATGAAGCACCAAGGAAGCTATGATTCTATTCTGCCATTTTGGGTTGTAACTTGCAAAACTTTCATTTATTTCTGCTCATTCTCACAACAGAGTAGAGGGAAAGAAGTCTGCTAACCTCTAAGACTTGTAGCAGAACAGTATTGGAGTGGAAAATGAACTTCACGGTCCAAGTGAGAAACGAAAAACAAAACACTGGTAAGACTTGCTGGGTTGGTGGTGGCTCCAGCTAGAGTGTTCTACTATGTGAAGAGGCCTTGGGTTCAGTTTCCAGAAACACACCCCCACACACACACAGACACACACACACACACACACACAGACACACACACACACACACACACACACACACACACACACACACACGGGTGTAGAGGGTTGGTCTGGTGTTATCTGTATTCAAATGACAAATTCTGTACTCCAAAACCTGCAGACGTGCAGATCGTCATGTATACCAGCTTTTATTGTGTAAGCCCTGTCCCCCAGGTTATCCCTGATTGGTTAATAAAGATGCTTACACTGTAGCAGAGAAGAAGAGAGGTAGGTGAGGTTGAAGGTCCTGGCCTTAGGGACTCAGGCAGGGACCACTGGGAGAGAGAGGGAGGAGGAAGAAGGAAAAAGTTGCAGTGGGGTAGGTGGACCCTGAGCACTGGTCATGAGGGCCAGCCTGTTAGAGTAGGATTGGCCCGGGTGAAACATGGCGAATTATTGACAGAGAAGTAGTCAAAATAGCACAGAGCATTGATAATCTGCCCAGTTCTAATTCTATAAGACTTATAAGGGCTTTTGTGTTTTTTGTTTTGGAACTATATGGTCAAAGTGAGGTAAATCGCCCCCCCAATACTATTTACCACAACACATGGGACACTTGTCTAGGATCACAAACCCAAAAGTTAGGCCAGCTGCTCTTTCTGGTTATTTTTCTACTAGGTTTTATTTTTAAATTATTATTATTATTATTATTATTATTATTATTATTATTATTATTATTAGCCTATCAACACCAAAAGAAAAGGCTAGGAGAAAGGATTTGTAATCCTTTTGTCTAAGCAGTATGAAGACTAAGGAACCAGGGAGATTTAAAAATAACTGGGATATTAACTTCCGGCAGGTGTTTACTGGGAGCCTCCACTCCCTTCTTGCTTCCAGAGGGCAGCGGGTAGGCAAGAGCAACCCCACCTCCCATCCCCTCGGCTTTCCTTCACTGAACATCAGCCGACCCTGCTTTGCTATATTGTAGCATATGCGTTTCAAAAACTACCGCACTGAGCAAAACCATGCAGCAAAAACCTCAAAACAGAACCAGATCCGGTTTGGAGAAAGACACTGAAAAACTGCCCCAGCAATGCATTTTTTAAAACTGGGAATTAATAAAAACAGCATTTAACTGATTAAATGGTTAAGTATAGTCACAATATATTAAACCTAGCCCTTTCATTTAAAAAGGCCTGGAGGTTTGTGGGGAGGGATCCACTGCAAAGAATGCAGGGCTGCAGGAAGAGAGGTTTGACATCAGATGTCAGGGAGAATGGGGCACAGCATATACGGTACACTTGGGGATTGTGTGTGGCAAACTGTAAAAGCATGGTATGTGGTTTTGTGGTAAGGATGAGTCTCTGTATGTGCACATGTGGTAAACTGAGGAAGCCTAGTGCACAGCTCTGTCGGGAGGGGATGTATGTGCGCGTGCCTAGGTCACAGTACTGCCCCACATCTTTAGCTGAGAGCAGCATTCTGTGTTTGCCTCACGGTTTGTTAGAGAAGAGCTTGTTCACTAGTAAGCAGGTTTGTGCTGTGCTCAGATGGATCTCTCACGTATCAGCTGTGTCGAAAATTGGTTTTCAAATGAATGTTGATAGTGGAACTGGCCCTAAATTATCTGTTTTATAAACACAGCAGACACAGTTAAGAAGCTTTTCCAGTGGTCTCCATCCTGCCTTGCCAGGAAGCACCACTATCTGGCCTTCTGGTCCTGATTCTCTCCCTCAGTGTGCCACAAGGGGCTCTGTGAGACGATTTATGTGAGTGCTAGTCACTAGGCACTAAGATCAATTATATGTATATATATGCTGTTATTTTAAAAAGTTAAAACAAAAACAAATAACCAAGACACTTAAAAGCAAGTTTATGTTACTACTAATAAAAAGAAACAATTACCATCACCAGTATCATATTTCTTAAGTGGTACAAAGTTGGAGCCAAATAGGAGAATTGCTACAGCAGAGGAGAGGTAGCCAGTGGTGAGGTCTGTTGCATTGTTGTTCATGGTTGCAGGGTGGGAGACAGCAGACCGTCTCTCTTTCAATCTGTCTTTTACAGGAGCTTCTGAAATTCAAAAAGAAAAAAAAGAAAGGAAGGTGAGAAGTGGTGAACCTGTGAACCAGTTGTGATCCGGATAAGAAGTCTGGATCAAAAGGAGGTCAAGGCTCCTACTGGCAGATAGGTCGCTATGCAAATATCTATCATTTGTAGACAATGCTCGAGCATTTGTTTTGTTCCCCATTTGTACTGTAATTTCTTTTTTTAATAATCACTAATTTATAATAAGATAAGCCATTTTTTTCCATTTTTCCATTTATAACTTTTTACAGGTGTCTGATCCTGTTTTTCTACATGACCAGGTTCATTCTCCCATGTTATAGATTAGAGACGAACAGGTTTCTATGGACTTAGTTTACAGACTTGGTAGTAAGTTCAATAAACAAACTTTCCTGAGAAAACAGATCAGAACTCCTAAGGGTTTTATAAGGGTAGAGTCTGCTGTATTTCACATTTAGGGATGGCCGTTATAGCATTCAAGGCCTTTGTATCCATTAGTACCCCAGTAAAAAAAAAAAAAAAAAAAGAACCTAAGGTACAGATCAGTGATAGAGCATGTGTTTAATATGACCGGACTCTGGGTTCAACATGCTGTACATGTTGTATGCATACATAAACAAATATCTTGTCTTAGTTAGGGTTTTACTGCTGTGAAGAGACACCATGACCAAGGCAACTCTTATAAAGGATAGCATTTAATTGGGGCTGCTTACAGGTTCAGAGGTTCAGTCCATTATCATCAAAGTAGGAAGGCATGGTGCAGGGGGAGCTGAGAGTTCTCCATCATCTGAAAGCTGCTAGTGGAAGACTGACCTCCAGGCAGCTAGGATGAGGGTCTTGAGCCCAGGCCCACAGTGACACACCTACTCCAATAGAGTCACGCATCCCAAACGTGCCACTCCCTGGGCCAAGCATATACAAACCATCACATATCTATACCATCAATTTTTAGAAATGAAGATAGAAGAAACGCTTCGTGAATCTTGTAAAATCCGAGACCATTAGCAATGGGATTCACAGTGACAGCTTATGGGAGAGTGCAAGGCAGTTAGTTAGACGTCCCCGTTGTGCAATCTGGGAGCACCAACAAGCCACATGAAGTAACGAGAGTTTTCAATAAAATTAATCAGGTCAAGACAAAAGAAAAAAAACCACATCAGGTCTTCAGCTAAATTACAGTTTAAGTATTCAGTTGCCAAAGGTGTCTAGCAGCCACAATTCTGAACACTGCAAATTTAGAATTTTCTGTCACCGCACAAAGTTCTGTCAGATAGCGAGACTACAAAAAAGGTCCAGTAAAGGAAACAACAAATGGCTCAGGGGGTAAAATGTGGGTGACACGAGTTCAGATGCTTAGCACCAGCATAAAGTCATAAAATCGGCAAAACCGTGTAACTGTAACTCCATGGCTGGGTGGGGAGGGAGAAAAGGGAGGAGGTTCGAAGGGGCCACGGGCAGCCAGTCCAGCGTAAATGATAAGTTCAGATCCAGTGAGAGACCCTGTCTCAAAATGCTGGATAGAAGGGCTGGAAAGACGACTCAGCCTTGCTTCTCTTCCAGAGCTTTTCGTTCCTAGTACCAAAGCCGGACAATTCAACCACCCGTAACTCCAGCTCCAGAAGATGCAACACCCACGTCTGGCCTCTACAGGCACCTACATACATGTACACACACCTGCACACAGGTACACACACAGGCACAAACACACATACACAAATATAAAAACAAAAATCTTTAAAAAATACTGCTTGCTTTGGCATCGCAGATACTAAAGTTAAAAACAATACAGAGAATGTTAGGCTGGCCCCTGCACAAGAATGACAGACAAATTCATCGAGCGTTTGATAGTTTAGAAAGTTCTGCAATTTTCTCAATTAAAAAGTAACAATAGAGTGCATTAAAGGGAGACACACATGTCTTTCTCTGACCTCCACCTGTGCACTCATGGGCATACGTGCACACATAAATATACATAAAAACAAAAGAACCAAGCCTACCAGTAACCAAAACTCAAGATACTTTGCAGTGACAGTATTTGGTAGAGCCTGGGGAACACGAGTCACCAGCTACAACACTGCGTTCACACAATGCTATTTCAGATTTATACTTTGTATGTTGACCCTTTGCAATAACCTCTCTGAAATGGAATTCAGAATAATACAGAGTTCCTTTTTTCTCCAGATTTAATACAGTGATAATACCCTGTGGGTATATGTTGAGGAAGGCACCCTGGAAGCCCATCTTCCTTTCTATTTTAAGGAAAAAATATTCAAAGTTCATGCATTGCTCTGTAAGTGGTCTTGTAGAGAATACAAAACATCCTGACATTGGCCAGGTGGTGGTGGCACAGGCTTTTAATTCCAGCACTCAGGTGGATTTCTGTGAGTTCTAGGCCAGCCTATTCTATAGAGGGAGTTCCAGGACAGCCAAGGCTATGCAAAGACACCCTGTCCTGACCCGGCCTCCCCCCTCACACACCCCAAAACCAAGCAACAACAACAAGTCTTGGCGTTGTTATGGAGGATTTAACAGAAAACAGAAACCACTTCAAGTAAGCTTTCACAATAAGCTTCAGAAAGGGTCTACTTGGCATATGTGCATACATACACATATTTTCTTGCAAAATCATGGTGGTTAGAAAACACTTTCTGTATTGGGATGCAGCTGAGGAAGAGACACTGAGGCCTACTGAAAAAGTAACACAGTAAAACTATTCAATATGGAGACTATAATGCCTGTAGATTCCAAGAAAGTCTATGCCTTTAAGTAGCTTACAATGGCTCCCGCTCAAGGGTGAAGAGGGATGTGGTATCTGGAAAGATACGTGGTACATACCAACAGTCCCAGCACTTGGGAAACTGAGTAAAGACCTCTCTGTGTTCACTAAATAAATAAGACAGATAAAGAAATATCAGGGCTGCTAAATATGAGGCAGGAGATCCCATCTAGAATAAACAAACAGACAAACAAATAACAAACAGGGCTTTTAAATACGAGGCAGGAGCTATTTGGAAAGCTGTCATGGAACTGAAAATACAGGTTTAATAGCTAAGAAATCATTTTTCCATTTTAATTAAAACAAGCAAAGCAAGTACATGGCTAAGAGGACAGTGCCTAACTATTTAATGAGGTAGATTATTTCACACGAGCGAAGGCTCCACTAAGGGATATTGATGGGCAGCCACAGGTTTCTGCCTGAATTGAATGAATAATTAGCTGTGCTAATTAGAGCACATGACCTCATTTGACTGCTGAATCAACTTCAGTCAGTTACTGCCTTAGATAAACGATGTTCGTTCACAGCACACAGCTCCATCGCAATTCGAAAAGCACATGATCTAATTCCCTGTGAACGGACAATCCCAGGCTGCCACAAGGAAGAGTCTATCTCTCTCTAAATTAGTGACATTTCTGTGGTAAAGAGAAGCATCGTTACTTTACAGACGTGTATCCCCAACTCCTTTTTTAGCACAAACCTATCCTGAACTATTCCTTTAAAAATCTTATTTTCAGCCCAGGTTGGTAGCAAACTAATTTCCAGCACTCAGAAGGCAGAAGCAGGCGGATCTTTTCGATCATCGCCTGCCTGGTTTACATAGCTAGTTCCAGGCCATCTAGGACTACCCTAGTGAGACCCTGTCTTTACAGAAGCAAGTAAGCAGACAAATAAAATCGATTATTATTATTTAAACACTCTGCTCAGCTATACCCGAATCCTTTTTTTTAACTTTCTTTGATTTGAGTCGGTCTCGCGAGCTTTTCTAGGCAGACTATACTCACGCCAGAGCCCCGTCAAGCTTTAAACTTGTGGTATATCCCCCACATTCATTTAAAAAGTTTTCAATTTTAATTGGACAATAGAACCATAAATATCACATGGGTCAGGTAGCACGTGACCTGCCCATACAGGTTTACCTGAGGCAGATTATCAACCAGGCAGCAGCTCTCGGGAATAGTTCGTATTTCTACAAGATAAAAGCTTTCAGTATTCTGTTGAAAAGTCTTAAATCCAAGTATCCTAAAGTTTACATGTTAAGTATCCACTGATATTTTATTAAGTTACATTCATTCTTTCTAAAAAATTTACTACTTTCGTTTCATTACTGGTATATCTGCTGTTTTTCCTACTAATTTAAAGTTTTAATTAGCTTCTCCCCTCCGATTAAGATAGTGCCGGCACTCGATCCATACCGCCTGCTCGAGTTCAAAGACTTCTGGTTTCTGGTTTCTTTTAATTTCCTCCAATCTGAGGGCAGCTTCGCCCGCTTTGGGCTGACGTCACTAGTGCTGGCACTTACTTGCTCTGCGAGTTTTCCCAAGGAGCTGCAGGCTGCAGGGCGGCTTTCAGACTCAGGGCCACCTTAGACTCAGGTGACCTGGTGGATACTCTGCGCTGGCCGGAGAGCCCCAGCTGGCTCTTCCTTGGACGCGTGCGGACTTCCTGCCAGCATCTGGAAGAGAGACCAGAGTCCCTCCCAGGCGGAGGCTCGGGACACCCTCCCAGTGGAGGGCTGGAGCTCAGTCAGGTGACTAAGGAGTAGTCAGGCTCTCTGTCAATCAGCGAGTTAACCAGAGAGTCGGGTTTTTTTTCCCCCTTAAAGAAGAGCTCGGACTGGGAGTAGCAAGTCACCTTCTCTTACACTGTGGGTAAGACAAAGCAGGAGCTACCCCACACTGTTACAAAAAATGACCACCCCACCCCATTTGGCCTTTATTGCTAGGCAAAGGCTCTCCTAATTTGCACTCCCAACTCTCTTTTTCCCCTTTTAAAATTGAGGCAGCTTATCCCACGGTTGCCTAGACTGGCTTACACTCACTCTCAGTTACTCTCAACAGGCGCTGGTCTTGTAATCCTCCAGCCTGAGCCTCCCGTGTAGTTTAAGCAAAGACTAAAAAAGCAATTAATGGACTAATGTGTGTGTGCTAAGGAAACGTGGACTAAGTACCTGTAGGATTGTTGCCTTTGTGGCTTGCTGGCACATTTCAGTGGACAAGGGAGGTGGCTTTATACAAATCCACACGCTGGAGTAGCTAAAAATAACGCTTGGCCCAGGAGTCCATTTCTTTGAAGATAGCCTCCAGGAAGCTTTCCTGTGAAACCAGACTGCGAATCACGTTCCAGATCAATAGCTGTATCACATCCCACCTAAACAGCTGTGCGAATCATTGGCGCAATGGGTTAGAGTGAAGCCTCCGGATTGAGATTTGGAGAAAAAGCAGCCACTAGTGTACGATGTAGACTTGCCTGCCTCTTCTGTAGCTGGAAACCACATGCATGTGTGTGTGTGTGTGTGTGTGTGTGTGTGTGTGTGTGTGTGTGTGTGTGTGTGTGTGTGAGAGAGAGAGAGAGAGAGAGAGAGAGAGAGAGAGAGAGAGAGAGAGAGAGAGAGAGAGAGAGAGAGAGCCATGCTGTCTAGACGGATACTAGCATAGCAGAGGCACAGACAGGACTTCAAGAAGAGGAAGTGCTGGGTTCTGCCCTAGTCTGAGTTTGAGGTAGGCAGGCCTCTTGGAGTGGATTAAGCTGACACCCTCCACTAGCTGGTCATGTGAGATTCACCAGAAAGAGAAGAAAAGTGGAGATGTTAGAAGATAAGGTTTCTTGAAAGGAAGTCTTGCTTTTTAACTCTACATTCATCAGAGAACCTCACTGGGAGGCAAGAGTATCACGAAGAATGAAAGAAGATAATTTTCTTAAGGGAATGATTAATTTAGTGATTGAAAAAAAATTGAGTAACAACCTCCCGCTTATGTGCACACATACTTAAACTGACAGGGATTTGCTTAGAGTTCGCTTTTATGTACTTTGCAATTAATTTCTTTAAAAATTTTCCACATTAAATTAAGGGGTTTCTGCAGCAACCATAATGCATATGCAGAGGGCCCATGCAGGCTCTTGTGATTGCTGCTTCAGTCTGTCTGCTTTGTGACTGCTTCAGTCTGTCAGTCTATGAGCTGTGCTTAGTTGATTCTGTGGGCCTGCGTTCTTGAGCTCCTCTGTCTCCTACCACGGGGTTCCCTGAGCGTCAAGGGGAGGGACCCAGTGGAGAGCTCCAGTTTGGGCTCTATGAACCTAATGTTTGACTGTGGGTCTACGCCTCTGTTCCTATCAGCTGCCAGAGGAAGCCCAATTGAGTACTTTAAGATAGGTTTGCATACATTTTAGACATAATCTATTGAACACTCAATAGACTACCCTGTAGGAAGAACTTAACTTTAATATGTACTGAGAAAGAAAAAAAACATTCCCATGATTCACTTTGTTATTAACTTTGTTTTGCAGTGGTCTGGAGCAGAGTCTACAAGGTTTCCAAGTTAAGCCTACAGTACACAGACCCAGACTATTTTCCAAAGATACAGAACATAACAGAATCTGAGATATCTCCACTTTATGACCAAGAGACCCTGTGGCCACACCCTTCACTATTGTTTTAAACTGATAAGAAAAGCAGAAGTTCTCTCAGCTGAGAATTCCTTAAAATGTAAAAGTGTGTTGGAGTCTGTTTAGGGCCTGAGAGCTCTTTCTTTCTTTTTTTTTTTAAAAAACATTTATTTATTATGTATACATCATACAGCTTTCTGTCTGCATGTATGCACCTGCAGGCCAGAAGAGGCCACCAGACCTGATTATAGATGGTTGTGAGCCACCATGTGGTGGCTGGGAATTGAACTCAGGACCTCTGGAAGAGTAGACAGTGCTCTTAACCTCTGAGCCATCTCTCCAGCCCGAGATCTCTTTCTAAGGACATTTCTCTCTAGTGCTTTGCACATCATACTAAAGAGAAAGCCTAAGTGTGCTCTGCTACAGATTTTTTTTTGAAACATTGTACCTTCTGCCCTAATGACCAGACATAAACATCTGTAGTGTAAGGTCTAGATTCTAACTTTAACTTTGTCAGATGGCAGTATTTCTCTAGGAAAGTCACTTTGAGTGTTTTTTTTTTTAATTTTTTATTTAGTATACAAAAGAATGAATTTTAGCTATAACATTTTCACCCATTGACATCATTGTATCCTAATTCTATTCACTGTCCCACTCCTCACTGTCCATCTGATGAGAGTAGGAGACAGGAATTGGCAAAGCAGTTTATAGCCAGTTCCAGGAAAGCCCTTGGTTCTCTGGCAGGGAATATCTAAAGGGAATTATCTCCTTGTAAACCAGCATCCAGTCTGGAAGCTAAACTCCAGCCCAGGCATTAATCCCCTCTGGTGAAGTTTTAGGTTTTCACAGTAAAAATGCTTTATATATTTAGTGCCCAGCTTTATCCCATCACCTAAATGGTTTCAGGGTTACCTCTTCAAAGTGGGAATGCTACAGTGGTCTTTATTGGTGCTCCTTAGGAGAAGTGAATTCCAATGGCCTGGGTGGAGACCTAATCCAGTTGGGCTGGTCAGTCCTCAGGCTCACTGACCACACCTGGAATGGGTGATTTACCCTAAGGGATGGTAAAGAGGTAGGAAGAATAGTTACTCCGTTTCTCACACCTCTGATGGTTTTTATAGAGTAAGCCTCCAGGAGGCTCTGTTGCCTGTCCCCTTCCTGAATCTGGTTTCAGAGAGATGTAGCTTTTCCTTTTTATTCTTTTCTGTTTCTTTCTTTAGGATTTTGGACAGAGCATATGTATGTTCCCCTCTATTTCTCAGAAGCCAACCCCGGTCATCCACCATGTGGCTGTCTTCAAATGTCTTGATTTCCTCTTCTCCATCTTCTTCCTCTGGATAGCTGTTAACTTTTGAAGCTTGCTTGTCCTAAGCCTTTTTCCTTTAAGTTCTTTCTTCAGAAGTGTTCTTCTGAGCCAATTGTTAAATTATTTTATTAATAAGCCTAAGAACTCAAAGGGAGGAGCCTCAAATTCCTTGGTAACATGTGGTATCCTTGATGAGACACTTTAGAATTTCCATGTACAACTCCAACCCCCCTTACAAATCTTCTTCTCCCAGAGGGTCCTGTGCCCTGTGCCCTCTCCTCCCTCCCTCCCTCCCTCTCTCTGTCTGTCTCTGTCTCTCTGTCTCTGTCTCTCTCTATCTCTGTCTGTCTGTCTGTCTGTCTCTCTCTCTCCTATTTCCCTCCCTCCATCATATGCACACATGCTTAAATATAGACTCTGCACATGAGAGAAGACCCTTGATACTGTCTTTGTTTCTCCTTGCTACCTTCTCGTGTTCTCCCTTCTCCCACTTAAACCTCTTTCTCCTCCCACCTAGCTCCCCTTTGACGTGTACATGTGCATTCGTGTTTAAATCTAGATTCTGCATACCAGGGAAAACAGGCTACTTGTCTTCCTGAGTCTGGATGATACTTTACATCATGATCTCCAGTCCATCCATTTCCTTGCAAATAGCGGAAGAGCACGGAGGAGCTCAGTGAATGTGCAGACCCACATCTTCCAGAGGAGCCAGAGCCCGAGGAGGCAGTGCCAGGCTGGGGGTGCTTGAAGAATCATGAACAAATGGGTACAAGGGTAGAACTGGGAACTCTGGGTGCATGGAGTAGTCCTGCCGGATCACCCACAGGTCAGATAGCTTTGTTTTTACATACCTCACTGGATTTCCAAGGTAATGGTTTGAGATTTTTTTTTTTAAAACAAAGAAACAAACAAACAAACAAAAAAGGGCTTTTGTAAGACAAAACTCTTAAAAATTTCAATGGAACAGTGTTGGAAGAAATATTGAAATTCTTCAGAGAGAAGAAATATAATATAGATTAGAAACTCAGACATCCGTGAAGGAAATCCTTTAGGGAGGGTATAAAGGTGAGACTAAATCTTTTACTTTGAAGAAGATTGTAATTTATAAATGGTAAAGTCTAAGGGACGGGAAGGAGCACTGGAAACTGTCTACAAGACCTGCCTGGGGAGCAGACTAGTTTGCTTATTTTATTCGTTTACAATGCTGGGTTTAACGCATGATTGTATGTGTGTCAGACAAATGCTCTACCACTGAGTTGCATCCTAACCCTCCGTTTCTCACACCAGATAGCCCAGGCTACTATCAAACTCCTAATCACCCTGTTGCACTCTCCCAAGTGCCAGGATAGCAGGATGGCAACACAGGGCACTGTGCTATAGCAGAAAACATTCTGCTGACTCCATTATGTAGTCACTGTGTTATTTAATAGAGGACTTAGATTATTTGATAATCTTACTGTGAGGTTAGGGGGAAAAACTGATCAGAGTAACCCTTCACTTTTTTTGTTTTTAAAGATGTCTATTAATAGAGTAAGAAAACAGAATCTAATAATGGGGAATTGAAATTAGAGAGGGCAAGAAAGAGAGAATCAATGAAAAGACAAACAGTAACAAAGACTAAAATACAGGACGTAAGTAGACCTTGTTGATGAGAAATTCACCTTCATTTTATCGATAAGCATATAGATTTAGAAAGTTGGGGAAAGATCCTGAGGAAGTCAGAGTTCCAGCATTATCCTCCAAGTAGAACAGACCAGGAGTTTACCAGAGATTAAGAGCAACACTGCCTATGAAAAAGTCAGTTTTCTAAGAAAACTCAGGCCTCTTTATGTGTCTTACAGCAGCGTCCCTGTCTGTGAGTCAGACATGAGCAAATGGTAAGGAGGGAGGTTAATTAGGTCCTCACTACTCTTCCGTATTAGACACATACAGAAGGCATCTAGGGAGGACACAGTGAAACGGCCTGGGTGAATAGTTACACAGTATCTCATCTGACAACAACAGAATCTATTTCTTTCCAAGTTCCTTTGGATGGGCAAGTGAAATCAGCTAGGTTTCATACAACACACAACGTAAGGATTAAACATAAGGAACAACTTCTGCTTTTGTTTATTTTGTTAGGATAGTGTGTCCATATTGCATGACTTCAACACATTTAATACAGAGGACACAGTGCTAACATGGCAGCCAAGAGGAGAGAAAAGCTATGGAAGCTCATCACCACAACCTCTTCTGCTAAATGGGCTGTGGGAGGTGCTCTTTTTAAAATTTTCAACTATTTACTTATGTTCTCTATTTTCCTAAATAACTTCAGATCGAGTGATTCCGCTTTCTTCTTGGAGGATTTCCATATAGAACGTGAAATTAAGCACTGTGTAGAGGCAGGGCGAAATCTGCTGATCTCACTGCATTATGTAATCATGCCGTTTCGTGCTTTAAAAGATGTTAAATACGTAGCTTGTTCTCTTTCTTCCCTCTCTTTTCCTCTTCTTTCCTTCCCTCTCCTCCACCGGTTTCAGCAGTATCCTGTCAAATGTTTCCTAAAAGGCTTCACAGAGGACAGAGAAAGCAAGAGCCAAGCTAAGGCAGGGGAGCATTAGATCATGATCCCCATTCTTCTCTACCTTCCTCAGCCTCCGACTTTCCCACCCCCTCCACTCAGGCTCCATTCCCTTCATTGAGTTCTCTGCATCTAACAATTTCTTTTTCTTTTTTTCTTTCCTTTTCTTTTCTTTTTTTTTTTTTTTTTTTTCCCGGAACTGGGGACCAAACCCAGGGCCTTGTGCTTCCTAGGCAAGCGCTCTACCACTGAGCTAAATCCCCAACCCCCTTTTTCCTTTTTGAAACAGTGTCTCTGTATGTAAAATCCTCTGTAGACCAATAATTTCCTTCCTTCCTTCCTTCCTCCTTCCGTCCCTCCCTTTCCTCCTTCCTTCCCTTCCTCCCTCCTTTCTTCTCCCCCCCCCCCTTCCCTCCTTCCCCCCCTCCTCCCCCCCCCCCCTCTCCCTTCCCTCCTCCCCTCCCCCCTCCTCCCCCCCCTCCGTTGTTGTTTGTTTTTGGAGGCAGGACTCTGGCTTTCCTGGAACTCCCTCTGTAGACCAGGCTGGTCTCAAACTCACAGAAATCTGCCTATCTCTGTCTCCCACGTGCTGGGATCAAAGGTGTATGTCACCACTGCCCAGCCTGAGTGAATGATTTCTAGGCTGAAATTGCTGTCTGGGTTCCAGAGGTACAGTTTACTGCCTTTGAAACCAAAGTCACCTGCAGTTCTTCAGTGCGACAAGCCCAAAGCACCTGTTAATACAGCGCCTGCTCTCTCTCCCGGGCTGTCTGGCACATCAACAATCTTCTCTAAAGGTTTCACCTTTTTTTTTTTTTTTTACACGGGGATGGAGTGTCACTATCCCACATGTCACATGATTGCTGGTGGCATGTGTGTGTTGGATCTTGCATTCAAGTACAATATTTATTCCTGAAGCATATGCAGCTTTTCCCTACTTTGTATTTGAGCTAAAACCTGATTGAGACACCTGCCTTACACAGTTACCGAATGCACCCAAGTGAAGGAAGTGTGCAGAGACATGTACTCCTTCCTCGATGGGTCAGAGCATTGGACATGTGTGGGTTTTCTGAACGTGTCCTGATTTGTTCCATGTCAGTAACTTGAGCAGGAAAACTAACGAGGGCTCTGTCACCACTTACATACCCAGGGCCTGGCTCTTTTAGCATCTGCCTTGAAGCTTGAAGGAAGGGGAGGACATGTTCCCTATCAACACCACCACTGAGGCCTTTTATTCCTCACTTTGAACTGATGGTTTGCTAATATGACTTTGTCACCTTATTGATATGTTGGGAGCGGGGTTATTTAAAGCCACTAATAAAAAAAAAAACAATCATTTCTATCATCTTCAATATATTCTTTTCAAGAAGAGCTTATCATAAAATCGAACAATTAACATTTTCTTTTTTTCTTTTCTTTTCTTTTTTTTTTTTTTTTCGGAGCTGGGGACGGAACCCAGGGCCTTGCGCTTGCTAGGCAAGCGCTCTACCACTGAGCTAAATCCTCAACCCCCCAATTAACATTTTCAAAAGCAAATTGGGATTAGAAAATTATTGAAAATTGACGGTGCTGGATAAAAGTTGAAATAAATGTTATGTAATGCCCAAAATTAACCTGTAAGCCCTGCCTGCTCACGAACAAGGTAACTTCCTGGAATGCTGGGAACTGTAGTTCCTGGGAAGTAACAAAGCCTCATGGGAAAGTATGGGGACCTGTAGGCTTGTCCTTATAAGCCCCTGCAGCTAGAGGCCATTTTGGGCTGGGAAATTCCTGGGGATGGTTCTGACTAAAGTCCATCACTTGGTAAGTATTGACTATTTAATAAAGGTTTGCTTCACATTTGGCTTAAAACATTGGAGTTGGTTTTTCTGGAGAATTTCAAGATTAACAGTTATACCAATAAAAAGTAAAACTATTACCTTTACTAACTTTAAAAGACAGAATTCACTGAGTTAAAGCTTTACTCTTCATAAAGTTGATAATTCTAGAAATAAAGCAGGTATACTTTAAATCACACATTTTGAGCTTAAAAGCATTAACACTACCTACTTATTTATATTTGCTTATAAACTTATTTTCATTTAAATTTGTGGGGGGGAGGGAGAGGAAGGGAGGAGAGAGTGGGGAGAGGGAGGGAGGGAGGTAGGGAGAGAGAGAGAGAGAGAGAGAGAGAGAGAGAGAGAGAGAGAGAGAGACTGACTTGCACAGCAGTGCAGGCACTCTGGAGTAGAAGTTAGCAGGCAGTCCTGAGATGAGCATATGTTACTTAGAGGAGAGAACCCAGAGCCTTGGGCATGTGAGGCAAATGTTCTGACTGAGCTACTTCTCATTCTCAGCCCTTATTTTTTTTCTAAGTCAGGGTTTCACTGTCTCAGGCTGGTCCCAGACTCATGATCTTCCTGCCTCTGCCTTCTAAGTGGTAAGGTCATAAGCTGTGCCACTATGCTCAACTGGGGGCTCTTAGTGTCTAAACATTCGTGTTATTCATTTGAGAAATTCCTATGAAGTACCTGCTCCGAGCCAGACACTGTTCATGACACTGGGAATAGAAAAAAACAAAACAAAATAAAAACAAACAAACAAAAAAACCCACCAAAAACCAAACAAAACACCCCTCTGTACCAATTTAGCTTACAACCAAATAAGAGGAATCACATAATGAATAATATCTATTGTACGTCGTAAGGGTCCATGATTCTCTGAAGAATGATACCCTGGACTCAAAGTCTGTAAACATAAAAAGTGTTTTAATCCGCAGAAGTCCAGCATGTTGGAGTCTCCCATTACCAAGATAGAGAGACACTCAAGTGAGCTTGCAGGCCTGATTTAAAGCACATTAGGGGATTCCGAGGTAGGGGACCTCCTTGTTAATCTGTTGGGTCCATCTCTAGACACATTCCATTACCAGGGTGTGAGGACTGGAGACTTGCTGGGAGGTCTGAGCATTGTTGGCTGAGGAAGTAGCGGAGGAAGTCTGGAAACTGCTGCTGACCCATTGTCCTTGCCTCAGGCTAGATGACAGGGTTGCTTCTGTGGCCTGAACTTGCCTGGAATTACCCAGTTCTTGGAAACAGAGATTTAGGCCTGGTCTCCTCAGTTGCCAGTTTGTCGTGGAATCAGTCTAGCCTTTGCAGTGTTAAACTGGGGTAAGAGGAAAAAAGAGATAGGGGGAGAGTGGCCTAGAAAGAGGCCATCTGAGGCCTCTGAGGAACGTCAGGGTGTGGCTGCAGCTGATGAGTTAGTCAGGAGGAGAAAAGAGTGGCGGGGAACAATGCTAGAGAGACCTCAAGTGGGGCTGGGCAGGTGAGAGGCTGGCTGGCTGGACCACTGAGAAGGCATAGGCTACTCTTCTGAGGGAAATGGAGTACCTAGAGTATCCTGATCACAGGGCATATGAAAGTCATCTTTTACAGACACCCCAAGTGTGTAACATTAAAAATATATGAAAAGCTTTGTTATCTCCCTCAGGCTTTGGAGGTCTAGACCTTGGAGTGTGGGAATAAAGGCTGGTCTCTCAGCACCGAGGTGTGGCTGGGCCTGGCGACGGCGTCTTACCCACATTACTATGGGCTGCTCTAGTTGCTGTCTTGAGAGTTCAGTTCCTCTTCACATGGGCTGCTGGAGTATTCTGACATAGCTTTGCACAGAGTGACAGGTCTAGGGAACGGAGGAGCATGTCCATTGTCCCTTGTGAGCTAGCCTCTGAGGTCACACTCTGTCAATGCTTCCTTGTTCATCACAATGTCCCTGATTCAGTGGGAGGAGACAGGGGACAGCATGGACACCTAGAGACCAGCATCACGGAGGGCTCTTTGGAGGCCGATGCCCAGGAGAAAAAAAGGCAGAGACTTAGGGGACCAGCGCATGTGGAAATAACCCAGTGTGAAAGACCAGGGAAGAAGTTTGCCAGGGATCCAGATGCACTGGTGACATAGCACCTAGGTGTGGTGACAGGCCAGTGGGAAGATTTGTGGAAAAGCTAGTGCATATTCCCCAGGCCCCCCTGTTTTTCAGTGAGGTAGGAAACACAGTCATAGGTCATGAGTCAGGACCATAAGGAGGAAATGGAGGTTTACAAGTGTTTAAAATGTCTCAGTACCCTGTCGGTGATTAGAGCTTTTTGTCAATAATCTTGCTTAGTTACATCCTAAAGGAGAGAAAATTAAACTATCATCCCTTGGACCATTGTTCTATCATAAAAGACACATCCTGATCTTTTGTAAAGTGAAAAAAGTATATATACATATGTATGTATATATATGATATATATTATGATAATTTTTTTGCTTCAGTGGCTTTTTATATTGATGTCATAGGAACTTCTAGATAATTCTTTGGTTCGCAGTTAGATTATTATTTCTGCATATGAAAGAAAAACAATTAGGTGTGCTCGAAAGAAGCAGTTGGAAACGGAATGAGCTGTAGTGATGGCTCAGTGGAATACGGACTTGTGAGGGCCAGAGCTCAGATCTTGAAAGTTCATGTAGAAGTCTGCTGTAGAGGCCGCCTGCTTCTGGGAGGTGAAGACAGGGCATCCCTGGGCATGTCAGCTAGACAGACCAGCTAAAGTTAGGACCGGAGAGTAATCTAGAACAACGAGCAGCTTTAACTTTGGGCTTCGCTGAGCACATGCACACAAGAACACACAAATCTACACATACACACCCACCCAACGACATATAAACATACACATACACTAATGTGTACACATACCACACCACACACACACACACACACACACACACACACACACACACACACACACACCCAGCAAACCAAGTCTTGTCCTTGCTCAGTCAACCTAAAGCTAACCAAGGACAAAACCACTGAATGACATAGGTTAACTGACTCATTGTGGTGTGAGGGAGGGGAGGAAGGGAGACAGTTGTCAGAGGATCTCTAGGGTGTCTCTAGAAATAAAAGGGAGGATTGTGTGGATGTAGGGCTTGGGTGCAATCAAGTGAAGTACTTTAGTGGATGGGAGTGAGTGCAAGAAGTCATCACTTCTGGATAATAAAATGGACCTATGGCCCTGTTTCCTTGGAAACTAAGATGTCAAATGTGTTCACATACCATAGCCACACCTGAAGTTTCCAGGTGGAATACTAATCAAGGCTGCTTCACTCTGCAGGGATTTTACTCTTCTGCACGAGAGCCGGCCATTTCATTATTACTGGAATGGTTTTATTTGATGTTAGTACCCCATTTAGCATACCTCTTGCAGCATGTTTAGAAATTCTCACCTCTAAGGTCCACAGTTAGGCTTGCTGATTGCCAAAGGGCGTTCTTTACTTGGTCTGGGTATCAACTGCTGGCCAGGGATGGTCTGGAGATCTACTGTTGCTGTAATAGGGACCCTCCACGAGGGGGCGTCCTTTCCATGTGTTCATAGCTGCAAAGCCTGCCAGGAAGAGGCCTTGGGGACAGTGTTTCCCTGAAGCAGTTTGTTCACAGTTTTAGAAACGTTGCTCCTGTCTTCTGTGCCTCCTTTTTGTAAGCAGTTCTAAAAACTTACAAAAACAAAACAACAAACAAACAAACAAATAATACTGAGAGCCTCACAAGGGAAACAAGGGACATAAACAAAGTAAACCAACTGACTGGAAAAAAAGTGAGAAAACAGAAAACACTCTCCGAGGTCTAGCTGGTTTCTGCTTCATCATAAGAAGACCAATTCACTCTTAAGCTCAGCCCACAGCTCTTTTGCCAGCAATAAAACTAGCCCAAAACGTGAAAAAGGAACTCTGATTTTCTAAGAAGATGAGTACAGCCTATTCCGTTAAATATCAGTCGAGATCAGAAATTGATCAACTGCTCACATTCAAAAATTCGAAACTCTCGAGTTTAATCTAAGATGGAACATAATGTTGCAGAAGTAACTTCAGAATCCCCCAGTGACCTCACACGGTCTCTCCTGCCTTGTTTGCTGGCCTGCTCCTGCTTTTAGCATCAGTGGTGTCTCCGGTCAGTGGATTTACAGGGAAGCTTGTGGGTCTATGACAGGGAAGGGCAGAGGGCACAGCAGAGATGTGAGAGGGTGCATCCCTGAAGTGATGAAACCGGGAATCTGAGAGGAATCCACACAGAGAGAAAGAGGAAAGGTACCAACGGAACAGCCTAGGAACTAAGCTGTAACTGTTTGTACTAACCGAGGCTCCGGGGGCGGGGCACACATGCTTACTTACTCGGCCTGCCCCCTGGGCACCAATGCCAGGAAAGAATGGGTGGATGAGAGATTCAGAGTGATGGAGGATGTGCGTGTGAAAAGACGCAGAACTGGTGACACGGCAGCTGTGACTGGTGGGAGAGAGAACTGAGATCGATAGTGGATCACGTCATTGCCCAATGGAGTCAGCAGGGTGGTGTGCAGCAGTCTGGAGCTTAAGTGGATGAAGACTGAATCCACGAACAAGCTGCCCAGTCGAGCATCACCCTAGATCTTGGCAATTGTGGATGCTGGAGATGAAGAACAGTTCACTTTCTTGATTAGACCTTGTCAAAGGACTGTTGTGTCCCGGGATGCTGCCGAGGGCCGAGGGCCGTGTGTGTGTGTGTGTGTGTGTGTGTGTGTGTGTGTGTGTGTGTGTGTGTGGTGTGTGGGGGGGTTGTCACAGCTCCTGATGTGGCTGAGGTCTGTGTTCATGTTGACATCTGAGAACTGTGTTGTCAAATGAGTATGTGTGAATGTTCATGGCCTATAACATGGCCCGAGGCCATGTTCACGTCTGTTGGCTGTGCTACCCCTGCAGACCATACTGATGTGAGCGGCCTAAACTACTATTTGAGACCATAGTGATGACCAGGTCCAGGCTGCTACTGAGGGCCATGTCTGGTTCCATGGCCTTAAAGCAGCCAGGTCTGTGTTGATGGCTCTAACCATGGATGTCTGTGGTCTGTGTTGCAGCCTGAAGCCATGTTGATATCCACAGGCAATGCTGTCACTAGGGGCCTGCACTGTCACCTGGGTCCATGGTGATTCAGGCTCGTGCCGCGGCTGAGAGCCGAGTCCGGATCTGTGGTCCTTTGCCGATGGGTTTGTGTTGATGTCTGTGGCCCATGCTACCACTGAAGGCCATTTAGATGTCAGTGACCTGTGCAGAAGCTGAAAGCTGATGTCCATGATCCCATTTGCATCCGAGTCCATGGCCCTACTGCCCTTAAGCCCTGTTTGTGGTCTGTGCTGGACGTAACCCCCCCAAAGCCCGAGATCCAGCTCCCATGGTCTGTAACCAGCAAACTACTTTCACAGTGATATCAATGACTTCAGATGCACATTTGTGAAAGAGAGACTTGGACAACCCTTATCCCCCCAAATTGTAACAGCCTAGACAGGAAGCCATTGGGAAACATAAAAGCTGTGATAGGATGCTATGCTGTCACCCTCCACAGTAGATGACTTCCAGCAGCCATGTCAGAAAGGAAGGACTCAGCTCCATTTTAAGGGTCAGGCCACGGAGAGTTTGGTCCCGTCCCAGGGAGTATATAGATTAGATAAATTGAACTTTTTCTTTGCCTGAGTGGGGCGAGGAGATAAGGTGGGGAGAGGACACAGAAAGACTGGGAAGCAAATGTGAGAGGGGTGTATGATGTGAAATCCCCAAAGAATCGATAGAAATATTACACTGGTTAAAAAAATGACTGAATGTTCTCTTTGTGCAAATAAGGCACAAGAATTCCTCTCTGCGCTCATTACCTTGTTGTGTTCCTAGAACTGCTTCACCGGTTACATCCTGGAAGAGGGGCCTCAGCTCAAGGCATAACTTACTCTAAGTATATTTCTCTTTTTTAATTTAAAAATATGTGGCTTGATCCAACATTTATTAAGCCTTATTTTTTTTAAGATTTATTTATTTATTTAATGTATATGGGTACACTGTAGCTGTCTTCAGACACAACAGAAGCGGGCATCAGATCTCATTACAGATGGTTGTGAGCCACCATGTGGTTGCTGGGATTTGAACTCAGGACCTCTGGAAGAGCAGTCAGTGCTCTTCACCACTGAGCCATCTCTCCAGTCCCCTTAAGCCTTAATACTTAATAAGATATGCCTTGTTTCGTGTGTGTGTGTGTGTGTGTGTGTGTGTGTGTGTGTGTGTGTGTGTGTGTGTGTGTGTGTGTGTGAGAGAGACAGGATTTCTCTATAGCATTGGCTGCCCTGAAACTCACTCTGTAGACTAGGCTGATCTCGAACGCAGAGAGATCCACCTGCCTCTGCCTCTCAAGCTGAGTTCAGCACCTTGTTGTTTTCTTTCTTTTTTTTTTTTTTTTTTTTTTTTTTTTTTTGGAGTGGGGACCCGAACCCAGGGCCTTGCGTAGGTAAGCGCTCTACCACTGAGCCTAAATCCCCAGCCCCAACACCTTGTTTTCTTAATATTTTCTTTTCTCCTCCTCCTCTTTTCTTTGAGTTATCCTTTTTAAAATTTTGATGATTATAGTATAATCATTTTTCTCCCTTCCTGTTCCTCCCTTCAAGACCTACCAACACTCCCCCCTTCAAATTCATAGCTTTTCCCCAGTGTTATTGCATGCATACGTATACGTGTGGGTATGTATATATATGTATATGTATGTATATGTATATACACACACACATACGTATGTCTAAGTAAACCTGTTCAGTCCATATATTGTTAGTGCTAGTTCTTAAGGTAAAGTCTTTCTAAGTCTGGTGACTGTGGTATTGATTAATACATTTTGCAGCATAATGTGAGATTATGCGCCTCATTTGGCCCTTTGACACCAAACACATAGTGGAGTAAGGACCTGATGTGGTGCTCATGTCTTTAAGTGTGCGTTCAAAAGTTCTGCTCACCACTGCTGGTCAACTGTGCCCTGTGGGTTTTAATTTCTGAATTCGAAGTCTCATTTTGGCTTTGCTCCCACAATCCTTTTATTTCTCCAGTAAATTTCCCATTTCATGCTGAGCACATTGATTTCTCTCTTTAGGATTTCACCTAGGTGCTATTCTATTTCACAAACTAGTGTCCTGGCAAGGCGCCGGTTTTTTTTAGAGTTGCCAAGTAGCTGTAAGAAAAAGAGCAGATATGCTTGAGAAACAACTGGCTGTGCTCATTCCTTAAAACCAAAAATTTTACCCAGATGACAAATCCAATGTGAAAACCAAATGTGGGTCCCTGTGTCTAGGGTTCTTTCTCGACACCCGTTGGCACAAAGGAAAAAGCATACTCTTGGATTTAAAGACTGATTCTGATCGGTTGGCATTCGAGGCTCAATAGCCAAGTCTCAGGACACGGCCTCTGCATTTGTCACCTCACAGAAGCTGTCTAACACCCGGCTGTGTTTCCAGAGCCAATAACAGATTTTCTGTGCCCCTCAGCAGCGTGTGCTGCCATCGATTTCTTCCTGTGCAGCCGTCTATTTACACTAAAGGACACATTCTCCCCGTTTTCCTTCAGTGCCCTGCAAAGCTCCTTTATGGATCTACTCGGGTATTTTTGCCTATTGTTCCCGGTCTCTTAATCTTAAGGGGTCCAGATTGCTTTTCTGAAAATTTGTCCTATAGTTCTAATAGCTTACTCAGATTTACCCAAGCCTGTGTTGTATTCAATCTTCTATAATTTCCGAAATGTTCACGTCTTTGTCTCTTGTCCGGCACAGAGAACGTTGATGAGGGATGTTTGCTTTTAAGCTTCAGTCCCCATGATTCTCATCCCTCCCTATCACCCTCTCTCTGTCCTTCCGTTCCTTCCTCCTTTATCCCTCCCTCCGCCCTGCCTTCTTTTCTTTTTGAGACAGGCGTTCACTATGTTTCCCTGGTTGACCTAGATTTCCATGTGTAGACTAGGATAGCGCTAGACTCACAGAGGTCCATCTGCTTCTGCCCCCAAAGTGCTGAGATTAAGGGTTTGTGCCGCCATAGCTGCTCTCAACCATTTTAATTATTTTCCTTTTAGTGAAAATAGATTTGTCCCTCATTTATATATTCAGATTATGTTTTTTCCTCCCCCTATTTCTCTCAGATCCTCCCTACTTTCCCTCCCACCCAAATCCAGATTTTCTGTCTCTTATTAGGAAGCAAACAGACTTCTAAGCGATAATAATAAAGTAAAAGATACAAGAAAACATCAGATGTAGACAAAACAAACAGAAGGAAAAAAAAGCCCAAGAGAGGAGACAAGAAACAGAGGCTCACTCAGGGCTCCCATAAACACACTAAATGGGAAGCCATAATACATATGCAAGGGCCTGGATGGTGAAAAGAGAGAAGAAAATATATAAATAAAATAAAAAATAAGATAAAATTTAAAAAGAAGACACCTGATATGGCATTATTTGACAAGAAACCCCCCCCTCCCACACACACACAATTTCTGTTGGCTCTCACCTGCTGGGCAGAGGAGCCTCCCTGTGTTGGCTGTCACCTGCAGGGCAGAGGAGCCTCCCTGTGTTGGCTGTCACCTGCTGGGTAGGTAGCTTGTCCTTGATTAGTTTCCTGAGTGAGACTCTTTGGAGAAAACTCAATTTTCATTTGCAAGTTCAATCATTTTTCTTAATTGACACTGTCTATTCTGCCATCACACTCAACCATTTAAAGGGTTGTTGTAATTTACCAAGTTATAGATGTAGGAAATCTTTGAGTATAATTATGGAGGGAATTTGAAATTTATGGTTGTGCTGCATAGTTTTATGTCACTTTGACATAAGCAAAAGTCATCTGAGAAGGAACCCCAATTAGGAAAATGCCTTCACAGGGCCAGGCTGTAGGCAAGCCTGTAGGGCATTTTCTTACTTAGTATTTAATTGGGGAAGGCCTGGCTCATTGTGAGTAGTGCTATCCCTGGGCTGATGGTCCTGGGTTCTATGAGAAAGTGGGCTGAGCAAGCCAGGAGGAGCAAGCCAGTAAGCAGCATTCCTTCATGATCTCTAAATCAGCTCCTGCTGTCAGGTTCCTGCCCCATTTGAGATTGCTGTCCTGGCTCCCATCTATGGTGAACAGTAGTACGGAAGTGTAAGCTAAATAAACCTTTTCCTCCCCAAGTTCTCTTTGAATGTGGTGCTTCATTATGGCAATAGTAACAAAGACAGTAGTCAAGACAAACTGATCAAAATCAAATGAATACATTGTCTTATGTCTTTGAGCAATGATTCCAGTGGGACACATTTCCTTGATTTCTTTTGACTCCACAGGGTCTTGAATTCAATGTCTTTAAATACACCATCTTTCCTTCAGTGACATGTCTGGGCTGTGTTCACCCATCTTCTAGAAACAGGACACGAATAGTTCTAAGCACTACACTGCTTCCTGTAGTGTGTGACTGAGTATTGTCCCTTCTTGTAGGAGCCCATGCCACAACTTGGTTGGACCTGAGCCTATTATTTAAAAAGCATGGTTAAAGGTGATCAATTTATCTTGTGGTGCAAAGTGGGCCAATTACAGTTCTTCATTAGACTGAGCAGAATAAAGATCGTTCCTCCTTGATAAAGAGTTGAGAAATGAAACTGTGGAGGCATCTGCAGTGGCAGGGAAAGAACCTCAGAGTCTGAAGCCAGAGCCAAGAGTTACGAAGAAACAGAGGACCAGCCAGTGACAGTCCAGTCTCAATCTTGTTTGTCCTTGGCATTAATCAACTTGTTTTTATCAAAATGAAATGAATACATTGTCTTTCATGGATTTGAGCAACCATTTTAGTGGGACACATTTCCTTGATTTCCTTTAGCAAACATTAGCTCAGAATTTTGTACTGTACGTTTCAGAGACACATTGATGACGACTCTATGAGGGAAGTAAACTTACTTTCCTATGCACATGGCAATAAAATCAAAGTACCTAACATTGTCAGAGAAATGGTTGCCTTTGTTGGTCCTTTTTGTTCCCCACACCTCAGAACTAGCTTCTCTTTCAATCCAGTTCCCTTTTCTATTTTTCTATTTATTTATTTTATTTTATATGTTCGAATAGAATATTCTGCCTGGATATATGCTTGTGTACCTGGTGCTCACTGAGGTCTGAAGAAGACATTAGATCCTGTGGAACAAATGGTTTTAAGTCTCTATGTGGGTGCTGGGGACTGAACCTGCATCCTCTGGAAGAGCAGCCAGTGTTCTTAACCACTGAGCTGTTCCTTGAGTCTCTCCCTTTTGTTCTTGATTCTACTTTTGAATTAGTTCAGTCTTTACGAGGATGGATTTTGTCTAGGGTGATGAGGATGATGGCAGCAGGTTGCTCTAATCTTTTCTCCTTCTCAAAGACAAAGCCTCTAGAGAGAAGTCCCTGTTAATGGAGAAATCGAATAAAGTCTTCTCTGATTGGTGTAGCTTAGGTCATATGGGACTTCCAAGCCAACTACTTTGACCATGAGTATGGGCTATTTTATCCAGACCCATCATAGATTACATCTTTGGTGTTGAGTATGTCATATATGGCTGTACCCAAACAGGGGAATTAGGGAGATACTGTTATCGTAGAGGGGATATAACAATCTGAGAAGAGCCACTGTTCCTATCACAGTGTGCTACACATTTTTTTTGTTGTCGGTAGAATTCTTTCCTGGATTCTGAACAGCAGTAAGTAACTTTCTGCCTAAGTCAGTTGTTTTCTCCCATTTCTAATCAAGAGTTCTGATGAATACACATTTTCCTCCCATCATTTCCTTCCTAGAGTCTTGTATCCCTAAGTGGTGCTGTTGACTGAATCACTCTAGTTAGAAATAGAGGAATCGTCCCCAATTCTCCCTTCTTCCCCGTACTCTCAAATGTGAGGATTATGCTCACTTTGGCCTTTCCCCCTTTCTGTCTCTGATTAGATATCTTCTGATGTCAGTTTCAACTTTAAAATACCACTGTCACCAACGTCACTGTCGCATCTCTACTGTAACAGTAGTTATTCCTCAAGAATTTCACATATGTATATCATGCATTTTGATCAAGTCTACCTCTTACTTCCCATCTTTAACTCCTCTCAGAACATCTCCCCTCATCTGCCTCCCAAACTGTCATCTTCCTTCTCCTCTTCCCCCTCTTCTTTTTTTTTTTTAAAGATTTATTTATTTATTATATATAAGTCATCTGTCTTCAGATACACCAGAAGAGAAGGACATCGGATCTCTTTACAGATGGTTTGAGCCACCATGTGGTTGCTGGGAATTGAACTCATGACCTCTGGAAGAGCAGTCAGTGCTCTTTGAAGCCATCTCTACAGCCCACCCCCTTCTTCTTGAAGACACCCAGTCCAATTAGTGCTACTGAATGTGCACCGGTATGGAATGCCCACTGGATCATGAGCGACCTCAGACTGCCAATATGTCTATAGTTAGGGGTGGGTTCTCTTAAAGTCCTCTCTCATCTCTGAGGAAATACTGACAGGCTTGGTTGTGTGCAGGTCTAGTGCAGGTACACCTGTACATTAATGAGTGCAACTTCCCTGTTATGTGAAGAACAAACGATGTCATGGCAGTCCTCCCCCATCTCTGGCTCTAAAAAGGTATCTCCCCCTTTTACAATGATCCTAAGCCTTGTCAGGGTCAGGGCAGCATGAGACACAGATGTCTTACTTGGAATTGACCACTCCACAGGCATTTTTTCTTTGCACTTTGTCTGGCTATGAGTCTCTGTTAATTGATATCCATTGCAAGGAGAAACTCTCTGGTGACAGATAAGAGCTGTATTAATCTAAGGGTATAAGGCTAAGTATTTATAAGACAGTCTGCTATTCTCTCCACTTAGCAGAATAATAGTAGTAGGTTCTTACATCTATAACCTCCCCAGTGATGGGTCCTTGACAAGTTTTGCAGTAGAGATTTTTTCTTTTTCTTTTTTTAAATTGGATTTTTCCTGTTTTTATTGGATATATTTTATTTACGTTTCAAATGTTATCCCCTTTCCCAGTTTCCCATCCATACACCCCCTATCCCATCCTCCCTCCCTGCTTTTATGAGTGTTTCCCAGCCCCCCTCCCCTTACCTGCCTCCCCACCCTGACATTCCCCTACACTGGGGGGTCCAACCTTGTCAGGAACAAGGGCTTCTCCTCCCATTGGTGCCCAACAAGGCTATCCTCTGCTACATATGCAACTGGAGCCATGGTTTGTCCATGTGTACTCTTTGGATGGTGGTTTAGTCCCTGGGAGCTCTGGTTAGTTGGTATTGTTGCTCTCATGGGTTTGCAAACCCCTTCAACTCCTTCAATCCTTTCTCTAATTCTTCCACTGGGGACCCCATTCTCAGTACAATGTTTGGCTGTGAGTATCCACCTCTGTATTTGTCATACTCTGGCAGAGCCTCTCAGGAGACAGCTATATCAGGCTCCTGTCAGCATGTTCGTCTTAGCATCACCAATATTGTCTGGTTTTGGTGGCTGTATGTATATGAACTGGATCCCCAGGTGGGGCAATCTCTGGATGGCCTTTCCTTCAGTCTCTGCTTCTATCTTTGTCAGGAGGAAGCTATATCAGGCTCCTGTCAGCATGCACTTCTTGGCTTCATCAATATTGTCTAGTTTGGGTGGAGATATATATATATATATATATATACTAGATCCCCAGGTGGGGTAGACTCTGAAAGGTTATTCCTTTAGTCTCTGCTCCAAACTTTGTCTTCATATATCCTTCTATGAATATTTTTATTCCCCCTTTTAAGAAGGATTGAAGTACCTGCACTTTGGTTGTCTTTCTTCTTGAGCTTTATGTTGTCTGTGGATTGTATCTTGGGTAATTCAAGCTTTTAGGCTAATATCCACTTATCAGTGAGTGCATACCGTTTGTGGGTTTTTTTTTTGTGATTGGGTTGCTGTCTTAGGGTTCTCTAGAGTCACAGAACTTATGGGTAGTCTCTAGAAAGTAAGAGAATTGTTTGATGACTTACAGTCTGTAATCCAACTCTCCAACAATGATCAGCAGCAACTGTGTATGGAAGTCCAAGGATCTAGTGGTGGCTCAGTCCCACAAGGCAGGCAGGCAGGCAAAAAAGAAAGACTCTTCCTTCTTCCAGTGTTCTTATGTAAGTCTCCAGCGGAGGAAGTGTCCCAGATTAAAGGTGTGCACCACCACGCCTGGGTCTGGAATTTGCTTTGTCCCAGGTGACCTTGAACTCAGAGATCTCCTTGCCTTAAGCTCCTGGGATTCATAGCCACTTTGCCTCAAGATTCAGGTGAGAAACTTGTATCTCCCAGCCTCCAGATCAGGATCAAAGGTGAGCTTTCCAATTCTGGATTGTAGTTCATTCCAGATATAGTCAAGTTGACAACCAGGATACTTTCTGGTTCTATCCATTTGCCTATGAATTTCATGACGTCATTGTTTTCGATAGCTGAGTAGTACTCCATTGTGTAGATGTATCACATTTTCTGTATCCATTTCTCTGTTGAAGGACATCTGGGTTCGTTCCAGCTTCTGGCTATTATAAATAAGGTTGCTATGAACATAGTGGAGCATCTGTCCTTGTTATATGTTGGAGCATCTTTTGGGTATATGACCAGGAGTGGTATTTTTATTCCTTCCTCTGGAACAGGCGTTAGTCTGATCAGAAAGTATCTGGTTATCCCAATAATATTTGTGGCACTATTACTCCACTAGGCATGTATTACCTGGCTGGTCATTACTACAGCTCTCAGGGTTCACAGCAGTGTAAGATCCTTGGTGACTTTTCTCCCTCAGCCTGCATAGCATCTTTCAGTACCGAAAACCCTACGCAACAGGAAGCTTCCAGGTCAGTACTAATTTGTTTCTCTACATGCTGTGACCTAAGTGTATGATGTCTTCAGCAATAGAGTCTTCCCATCTAGTTCTTGTGAGCCCCTAAGAACAACGGCAATAGCCTGCTTTTGTTATTGTTATTGTTATTGCTTTGTTGTTGTTGTTGTTGTTTTTGTTTGTTTCTTGCTTTTTTGTTGTTGTTGTTTTTGTTTTATTTTGTTTTGTATGTCTGGAATCCTCCTGACCATTATTTTACATCTGACCACTGGGCTTTTGGTTTGAGTTATTTTAATTGCCCCCCATCCCTCCGAGATTCTGCAGCTGTTGGCTCAGAGAATTTACTTGGCAAATGCAGTACACAAGGACACTGATACTGCCTCATACTTGAGACCTCCTATGACTCTTTTATAATCATGCCTGGATTTCTACATCCGGGCTCCTTCTGATGGGTTGGCCTGCCTTTGAAATCTTGAGATTTATGTCATAGTTGTCTGCTCCTCCACCCTATGTCAGAACCTAGAATCAGCTACTACCCAGCCCCTGTTGGTCCACATCCTTGAATTTAATCTGTTTATTCTTTATAATCTATAATGCAATCTCCAGTCCAAGCCTAAATTATTTTCATAACTACTTTGGCCACAGCGACAACCATAAATTCTCCTTCCCACTTGGCAGCCTTGAATTTTCATAGCTGGCTATTTGCTGGGACTCAAGTTATTCTAAATGCCCTAGTCAGTGGTACTGCACAGCATGGATGAAGAACATACAGCAGTCCCCCTCATTGAACAAAATCAATCGGCACTTTGAAATTGGAAGTATAGATATTCACACTACAGAAATCAGAAAAGACTTGGCGAATGGCATAGTTTTCCTTTGTATCCTAGCCCGGGCGGAGGACTAACTTACAGAGGCCCAAGTGCCAGACTAGTAAAAGCCCTGCATGACATCTCTCTGGACTAATACTGGCTACCTGGAGGGGTGAGCCTGGCATGGTGGGTAATTACTAGTCTCCAGACTTTAAAGTGTCTAAAGCTAAGCTCTGAACACTGTCCCTAAACCTCCCCAGTTCTGTGTAAGTGGCCTTTTGGTTACTGGCCACAGCAAGGAACGTGGCCCAAGCCGTTAACATGAGCTGCGCACTCAGTTCCTCATCTGTGGACTTGGCATGCAGTGTTACCAGGGGAGTCAGTGAATTGTTTTTGGAATCATGCTTAGCACAATAGCAGTTTTCTGAAATCTGAAATATCATGTGCATGTTGAAGTCACTGTTCAGATTAAGGTCTTTACCCTTGACCTCATCTCCCCCCATCTTGACTTTTAAGCTATGTCAATCAACATGATCTTCGTTTGACCAATTCTACAGTGACCTCCCTGGGACAAGTTCTTATCATGTTAGTCTGAATTATTTTCCTGGCACGAGGTTGTTTTCCGTTTTTCATTATGGACTCCTTCATAGACTGCTTTTGTTTATTTTTAATATTAGGGTGTTTTTTTTGAGATAGAGTCTTCCTACGTAGTTCAAGGTGGTCTTTTACTCATGATCCTCATATTCCTGCCTTCACGAGCCATACTTCCAGGTTATTTTTATGGTGATTCCCCTTCAGGCATGCTAGCACAGTTCTTCTAGGGCAAGGGACAGGTTTGTCAAAACAAGAGTAGAGGAGAAAGGAAGGCTAGGCCTGGGGAAGGCCATGGATCTGGACAAGGAGATCTGGATCTGGCATAGGGAGTAAAGATAAAAGTAGGGGCCAGGGAGAGAGTGAACAGTTTAGAAATTTTGTCTGAATTACACACTTCCATCTACTTGGAAATGGAGGATGAAGAAAATGGGAAACACAATTCCATCAAGGGTTCTGCAGGCAAGACTGACAACCTTGAATACCGATGAGTCCAGAAAATGGGCTCCACAGTCTGACTTTGTCGTAGCAGTATTCATATTTTAACAGAAATGACATTTCCAAACTTGGTGGTACCTGGCGATGACTACATTAATAACATTGACCTGACTTTCGCCAAGAAAATGATGGAATGGCTTGTGCTATTAGAAAGTTTGGAGAATGGATAGATGTGGTTAGGATACAGGCAGGAGAGAGATAGGTGGGGATGGAGTGAGGTGGTGATGGGCAGCATTTTGAGGCAGTCCTTGAACTCACTGTTTAGATGAGGCTGACTTTAAAAAGTCACAATTGTTAGCCTCCAAAGTGTTGGGATTATGGATGTCACCCACAATGTCTAGAATTCCCTTTCTCTCTTCCCTTCTCCCCTCCTTCCCTTTGATAGGGCCAAGATTGCAAACTAAACAAACATATAATTAAAAAAAAGTTATTTTGTTTACTCAGTTTAAAATATCCCACGAGGAGAAAGATACTGTCAGAGAAACCACTCACCGGGACCCCGACGCCCATCCTTATGGGCAAATGGCTGCCCTTTCTGCTTCACTGGTCTGCTTGCTGCCCATTCCAGCCCCTTCACTGACACGGCTTTGTCTCATCTTGTAGTTCACTGCTTCTTGCCAGTTTCAGGGACTCAGTACCCCTTCTCTGGTGATTTAAGGGGGCTTTCCTCATTATGGCTGTCATATGGCTAAAGAGGCCAAACTGAATCATTCATGAAGATGGATCTTAGTTTAGAATTAGGGCCTGGTCTATGGTAAGACTTCTTCTGAGTCAGTTCTACATTGTCTCAAATAAATCAATCAACATTAGTGCTGGGTCATTTATTCTGACCTGCGGGTGCTGCCATTGTCCCCACAGTGCACTAACAGCAGTGCCTTCTCCTCAGGTGCTAAGAGTGTGAAGGGTCTGTCAGACCACAGCCCCCACTCCAGAGTCTTCCTGGACTGACAGGCACTGTCTCAGCCATGCTGCTCAGGACACCCTCATCCTTGGTTAGTCAAGCTGGAGGAGTTTTAGATTCCAGTGTTTTGTAGGGTGGAGTTTTGGGGAGATTTCTCTTCCCCAGATCACAATGCGTGGCTCTCTGAGGAAGGCTTCTCCTCCATGACTCTGTTGTTAGGTAACACTAGTTAAAATTCACTTTCCTCCAATTTTTTCAGTAACCTCTACCTTGTGACTTTGCATCAATAGTTAACTCAAGCATTAAAATCTTTCTGAATCTCAAAGTCCAGCATTAATTCCAGAAGAGAACGCTGATGCACCTACTTGGACAGGTGTCAGCCCCTATGCATCATCAGAAATGCCTCCCCCAACATGGCTTGCATTTTTCTTTTCTTTTTTTCTTTTTGAATAATAGGTCTTGAGGCATAAAATGCAGGTAGGATGTAGTAGCTTCCTTCCTCTCATCAAGTTGCATTGATGTGAGGCTCCAGACAGAGGCAGTGGATTCTGTTTCCATGGCAACTGCTTCATTGCCTAGGGGGAAAACAGGACAGCAATTGAAGTCTGTGCTAATGGCAGCCCTAAAAATAATCAGTAATGTGTTGAAATCAAGTAGAAAGACCCAGGAAATAATAGATAAAAATTAAACCTCTGCAATGTGGGGCTGAACAATCAGATGCTGTTTAAATTTCGTCGCAAGTGTCATGCGCTCCAAGGTGTACAGAGACAGTTGGTGATGAGTGTATTTTGGAGGACAATTGATCCTTCCTTTATTGAATTCCTCATTTAGGTACCTACTGAGTAGACAGGAGCCTGGGGTCAGCAGCGGCTCTGATTCTGAACTCTCATGGTTTTACATGGTCAGGAGACAAGAAAAGCTACTGTAATTATTAAAGATATCTTGCTTGCTGTCCAGTAGCTATTTTAAACATTTCCACTGGGTATTTGTGGGGTTGACCATAGCCAGCCCCAGAGACAATTCAAAGACAATTTATAGTTTTTATTAGTTTAGCAAAGGCCATGCAACTAAGGTGGATGTCTGCTTGGTACTCCTATCTCTGGTGACTGAGTTCTGCTCAAAAATCTTGTTTGGTGCTTGGAGAATGTTTATAATCTTTGCTTTATCTGAACATAAAAAAGGATACATTTAATATCTGTCACTCCTGGCAGCTATTTTTTGATTAAGGGGAAGGAAGTTTGAGAATGAAAACCGCTCTCAGGCAAGGGAAATGCCAAGAGAGTTAAAGAGATGGGCTGGAATGATGGGGTGTGGTTACAAATACTGACTGCTCTTCTACAGGACTTGGGTTCAACTCCCAGCGTAGCTTCAGTTGTCTGTAGCTTCAGTTCTAGGAGATTTGACACCCTCTTCTGGAATCTGTTGGCACTAGGCATGCACACAGCACACATAGATACATCCAAGGAAAATACTTACACACAAACTAAATCACAAAAACAGAGAGAAACACAATGGAACTGGACCGAACTGCACGGAAACTTCTAGGTAACCCTTTATTACTTTCAGCAAAATTACTTTTGTCGAAGTTTGGGTAGAGACTTGTTTTCCATTGCTTGGATTTAAACAAACACCTCATCCTGTTAATCGCCAGAGAGTAACTTCCTCCATATGAACAGAGAAGTCAAGTTCAGCTTTGCTGTAGGCTCAGCTTCTGATGGCTCCATTCTCCAGAACTGCTGGTACTTGCAAAATGGGTCGGGCTTCGTGGAAAGGTGGTCAGGCAGGCAGGCAGGCAGGCAGGCAGGCAGGCAGGCAGGCAGACAGACAGACAGACAGACAGACAGACACACACACACACACACACACACACACACACACACACAGCCCTACAGATACTTTGTTTCAATTGTTCCTCAGTTACACTGCACCTTTGAGTTTGGTGTACGGGTGGCCATCCTGGCCTAGAGGTGACTCCTTCTAGGGCTTAGTGCTGCGTCTAAGTAGAGAGCATGGTGAACACGAGCCAGTAACTCTATTCTAAACTTGCTGGGCCACCAAGAAAAGCTGTTAGTGGGACCGATCTAGTATCTGGACCTTTATTTTTCAAGGAGGGCTTAGTGCAGTCAATCTAAGTGTGAGCATGTGTGGTGGGGGGGTGAATGGGTGTGGGTGTGGCTGAGCCAATATTCAGCTGTATCAAATAAATTCTCTGTGGTCTTGGTCCCTAGGCAAAAGAAAATCTGAGTCATCAGAAGTCAGAGCAAGTTTAGCAGTGGAATTCACTGAGAAAGTGACTGTTTCCATGAAGGGTAAACAAAAGCAGAATCTCTCTCTAGGTTTTAAAAAGGAACTGCAATAAACGTTCTTTTAAGCTTTTATTTAATGTTATTTTTTTGTAACAGACTGTCTTAAAACTAGATTATTCTTTTCTATCATCTTTAGCTAAAATATCAAAGTTATTAGTATGCAAAATTTTATCGAAGAATAAACAGCCAAAATATGGCGGATAAGTATTAGCACCGTTTCAGGCAATTAATCAATAATATTAACAATTTATTAAATTTTGAATGGATGCTGTTTACATTATGTGTCAACTTGAAAATCTGCAGTGTATTTTAGGTTATTTCTCGAAGTGTTCTCATTATTATCCTTTTGCTCTTTTACTGAAATGAGGTCACCCATACTAAGTACTTGTCAGATCCGTCTGCCTCTTGCTCATGTGATGAGGAAGCTGTCTTCTTTCTGTGAGTAGGTTTTTCTCCAGGATTTTCCTTCAGTCTAAAAGAAGGAGGAACATGTTGGAGGACCTGCTTATTTTATTAATATTTTTTAAAACCCCAGTAACAAGAGCCATCTTAAGCCTACATCTAACCCTGTTATGGCATGCCTTCGTCTTGTGGGGCTGCTACAACAAGTGGTCATAAACTGTGTCGTTTACAAACAACTGACATTTAGTTTGTCCCATTTCTGGTGACTAAAATCTGAAATGACAGTGTTGGCAGGGCCATGCTCTTGGTGAATCCTCTGAAGACTCCTTCCTTGCCTCTTCTCAGCTGTGGTACCAGCGTCCCTTGTAGCTGCCTCACTCCAATCTGTTTCTATACTGTCACATGACTTTCCTTGTCACATGACTTTCCTTGTGTCTCTGTGTGTCTCTGCACTTTTATTAAGGATCCTGGGCACTGGATTTGGAATCCGTCTTAATCCCTTATGACTTCATCTTCTATGCCTGCCACAGTTTTGTAATAGGCTACATTCTAAAGTTCTGGGGTGGGGGGAATATAACTTTATTTTGAGACAAGGTCTATGTGCTGACAAATTTTATGTCAACTTGACACAAGCTAGAGTTATCTGAGAGGAAGGAAGCCCAATTGAGAAAATTCCTGCAAAAGATTGGACTGCAGGCAAGAAGGTAGAGTCTTTTCTTTATTAGTGATTGATGTGAGAGGGCCCAGATCACTGTGGGTGGGACCATCCCTAGGTTGGTGGTTCTGGGTTCTTTAAGAAAGCAGACTGAGCAAGGCATAGGATGCAAGCCAGTAAGCAGCATTTCTACATGGCCTCTGCATCAGCTCTAGCATCCAGCTTCCTGCCCTGTTTGAGTTCCTGTTCTGACTTCCTTCAGTGATAGACTCTGATGTGGAAGCATGAGCCAAATAAATCCTTTTCTTTCCAATTTGCTCTTGGTCATGGTGTTTTATCAGCCATAGTGGGTTACTATGTTGGGTTAAACTAAGGCAGCCTCTCTCTGTAGGTCACGCTGACCTCAAACTGACCATGGAGTCCATGTTGCCTTTAAACTCATGGCAATTCTCCTATGTCTGATTTTTAAGACCTAGGATTTTAGGTGTAAACCACAATGCTCTGCCTAGACATGCTTTTTAAGGTGGCACTATTCAAGCCACTACAATACATACCAGGTATATTATACGGTGTGTGTGTGTGTGTGTGTGTGTGTGTGTGTGTGTGTGTGTGTGTGTGTCACACTGTCTCCATCTCAGTCACACTGTTTCCATCTCATGCTCACTCAGCCTGTCCATATTTCAAGGGCTCAGCTTGAGAAGATTAAAGTTCTAAGTCTAAAGCCATACCATTGAAGAACCTTTGGGTTTTAAACCACTTTAACTATATATGGGGTTATTAGAGGTAATCCATTGGCTTATACTAAAACAGAAAGTCAGTGGAATGGAGCCTGAGGCTGGGTATTTTGGGCTCCATCATTCTCTCATTTCTTTCTTCCTTCCTTCTTTCCTTCCTTCCTTCCTTCCTTCCTTCCTTCCTTCCTTCCTTCCTTTCTTTCTCTTGTTTGTTTGTTGAGACTAGATCTCCCTATATAGCCCCAGCTGTCCCGATGTAGACCACACAGAGGCCTCAGACTCAGAGATCCTCCTACCTCTGCCTCCTGAGTGTCGGATTAAAGATAGATGCCCCCACACTCAGGTATCTTCCTTTCTGAACGCTGTTTTGTGCTCTCAAGTTGGTTGACACAATGACCTCCCTTAGCAGCTGTGATCAAAGCTCATGGCTGGATGACTAGAGAGAAGATATTTCCATTAGAAGCTCCTTGAAGAGGTTTGCAACCCCATAAAAACACAATATCAAATAACCAGACCCCCCAAAGCTCTTAGGGACAAAGCCACCATCCCAAGAGAATACAGGGATGGACCTATGTCTCCAGCTGCATATGTAGCAGAGGATTGCCTTGTGGGGCATCAATGGGAGGATAAGTCCTTGGTCCTTGTCAAGGCTCAATGCCTCAGTGTAGAGGAATGTCAGGGCGGGGAGGTGGGAGGGAGTGGGTGAATGGGTGAGGGAGCACCCTCATAGAAGCAGGGGGAGGGATGGGATAGTGGGTTTCTGGAGGGGAAACCAGGAAATGGGATAACATTTAAAATGTAAATAAAAATGCAATTAAAAACAAAACAAAAGTTCCATGAAGAAACCGAGTAATCCAAAGTTGAGTCATGGTCTTTGTTGTGGAGCAACAGACATAACAGTGAATGAGATCTAGATCTGCCGAGGCCGAGTCATGTGGGCATCCTCTCATTCCAGGGTGCTGGGGCTTCTGCTTCCAGAATAAAAGAGAAGGACACCAGGCAGATGGAGTTAGATGCCCTGTCAGTGGAGTTCTCGGCTCTTTCGCTTCTGTAGTCAAGCCTCCTTCAGAAGGTGGGGCAGTTGTTGAGTGGATTGCAACTGAAGTCTCATGAAGAGGGGAAGAAAGTGGGCCCACAGGCCTCAAAAGAATGGAAACAAATGAACAGTCTTGGGTGTAATAAGTTCTTAAAGTCCAGTCTCAGACTGATTCTAACACTGTGGTCCTCAACACGTGACTCAACATTCCTTCTCACCTCCATTATGTTAGGTCAAGCAGAAAGTGTTTTAAATACGGTTTATTTTTAATATGACAGCATGGTCTGATAGTTCTGCTGACATAATAACCAAGTTAAATAACAGAAAGTTTTGTAAAGGGAAGAAATCACTTAGTTTGTAGCTAGGAGCTCTGGTTGTGGTCATCTCCCGTCTGACTATAATCATGTCCTGTTTGACTGTGATCATGTCCTGTCTGACTGTGATCCTATCTGACTCTAACCATGTCCTGTCTGACTGTGACCATGTCCTGTCTGACTATGATCATGTCCTGTCTGACTGTGGCCATGTCCTGTATGACTGTGATCCTATCTGACTCTAACCATGTCCTGTCTGACTGTGACCATGTCCTGTCTGACTGAAGTCCTATCTGACTGTGGCCATGTCCTGTATACTGTGGTCCTATCTGACTGTGGCCATGTCCTGTATACTGTGGTCCTGTCTGACTGTGATTATGTCCTGTCTGACTGTGACCATGTCCTGTCTGACTGTGGTCCTGTCTGACTGTGATCATGTCCTGTCTGACTGTGATCATGTCCTGTCTGACTGTGATTATGTCCTGTCTGACTGTGACCATGTCCTGTCTGACTGTGGCCATGTCCTGTATACTGTGGTCCTGTCTGATTGTGGCCATGTCCTGTCTGACTGTGACTATGTCCTGTCAGATTGTGGCCATGTTCTGTATACTGTGGTCTTGTCTGACTGTGATCAGGTCCTATCTGACTGTGGCTGTGTTCTGACTGGTTTCTCTTTAGTTACGTATTTCAAGAATTCTCAACTTATTTCCTCTAAAAAAATCAGTGAGTTAAGTATAGTTCACCTTTCAAGCTGCTTCCATTTCCCATAAGAATTCAATGATATCTCAATTATCCAAATCTTATATTGTTTTCTTCTTAAATAAAATTCATGTTTGTGTTTATTCTTCTTTGGGGTTTATAGACTTTCTTGAGCCCAAAAAAGTATTGGGAAGTTACTCTTCAAAAATTATTTAGTCTCCCTTTCCCCATTTCCTTTAGTTTTGCACTTTAAATAAACTTTGTTGCCAAGTCTGTTAAGTCTCTGATGTTTTTATGACTTTTCCATTTTCCAGCTTGAGTGTTCTATGGGTCAGTTTGTTTCCCTTTCAGCTCTGTTCATTCTGGCTTTTAATCAGCTGATTGTGAAATCTTCCTTGACAGTGCGTCTTGTTCCGAGCCCAGTGATTTTCTTTTCTTTTTCTTTTATTGGATTATTTTAAATTTACATTTTAAATGTTATCCCCTTTCCCGGTTTCCTGTCCATAAACCTCCTATCCCATCTCCCCTCTCCCGGCTTCTATGAAGGTGTTCCCCCACCTACCCCTTCCTGCCTCCCTGCCCTGATATTCCTCTATACTGGGGCATTGAACCTTGGCAGGACCAAGGGCTTATCCACCCATCGATGCCCAACAAGGCCATCCTCTGCTACATATGCAGCTGGAATCATGAGTTTGTCCATGTGTACTCTTTGGATGGTGGTTTAGTTTCTGGGAGCTCTGGCTGTTTTGTATTGTTGTTCTTATGGAGTTGCAAACCCTTTCAGCTCCTTCAATCCTTTCTCTAACGCCTCCATAGAGGACCCCTTTCTCAGTTCAATGGTTGTCTGTGAGCATTCACCTCTGTATTTGTCATGCTCTGGCAGAGCCTCTCAGGAGACAGCTATATCAGGCTCCTGTCAGCATGCACTTCTTGGCATCAGCAACATTGTCCTGGTTTGGTGGCTGTATGTATATGGGCTGGATCCACAGGTGGGGCCAGCTCTGGATGGTCATTCCTTCAGTCCCTGCTCCAAACTTTGTCTCTGTATTCTTCACTCCTTGGATTGATACCACTTATCAGTTTGAACAATCTCTGTCTTCTTTCAGTTGTCATTTCTGCTCATCTAAATCTGATCACACATTGAGTGTTTTACTATATCAAATGCATCTCTGATTTTTCCAATTTATTTTTGACAGTTTTTATATTTTCTACAGAACTAGATTTAAACATACAAACCTTAGATTTTGCCTTGTGAATTTAGACTTTAAAACAAGCCCCAAAAATTTAATTTTAGATTAAAACATTTTTTGTTGGAGACCGGCTTTTCTATATAGCAGTCCTGGCTATCCTGGAACTTACTTTGTAGACTAGGCTGGCCTCAAATTCACAAAGATCTACCTGTCTCTGCCTCCCAAGTGCTGGGCTGAAAGGTGTGTGCTAACACCCAGCTTTAAAAACTTTTTTGAATTAATAATGTCCTTTTCTTTTTACTCTAGGTTCCAATATTCTGTGTGAATTCTATCAGTTCTCATTTTTGTTCATACTCTGCATTTTCTTTTATGCATTAATTTGTACTTTAAAGTCCAATTCATCAGTAGACCTATCTCTTTAAATTCGTATTCTCTATTTTGTAGAGAGAAAAACGAAGACATTTCATGGGAAAGTGTATTGTTAAGTAAGAACCTTAAAAAATAGTATCTTAACCCCACCACCCACTTCTATATAATAAATATTCCTATTCAGAGGAGGCAAAGATAATCATTATGTTAAACACACTGAAAAGATGCGTTACTGGGTGCGTAAAGAGATGATACCCAACTCTGAATCTTTGCATTTCTTTCTAGTTACCCCAGAGTAATTATGGTTTTTGTTGTACCTTCATATTTCTTTAAAACACCAACTAAAATAGAATTCCATTTGGGAAGCAGTCAAGAAGCAATACCTTATTTTTGATCTTATACAGACTTGCAACCTTCCAGGTGAAGATGATAGACTATGATCGTTGGGGTCTCCTTGCTGTTCATTGCCCGTGCAGACTCTCCTAATTCAAAGAGTTCTTGAGCCACCCCTGAGCTCAACAGCGAGCCCACTGACAATAATTGCATCAGGATGTCATATTTTGGGTTTCGAGATAATAAAACAAAGCTTTTGTGGGGATTATATTATTAAAACTTTAGAGACATGACACACTCTCCTGCAGCCTGATCACTCTTACGTTACGAGTGTGCTGAACGTTCCCAGGCACAGTTTCAAATAGGGCAAGGCCACCCTCAGTATTCCTTATCCCTCTTCACACAGGACAGGCTACAGGCAAGCCTCACAAACAGCTCTTTATGCATAGATCTTAGGAACATTCTTTATTCTCTGAATTTTGATTGGATATACTGCAAGGAACCTTCTTCACATTTTTTTTTGGTCTTATGTACAGCACGCGACTGACTTTCTAAAATGTCTAATGTTCCAACGACAACTTATCTTCTTAAAAATTGCAGGACTCCACTGGCTCACAATGCGATTGGCAGCCATCCTGTCTCTTCCATTGTACAATCCAAACAAACTTTGGGCAAGTCAGAAGAGGGACACCATTCTCAAACTTCATACTTCACAATTATTTTCCAGAACTGTGGAGATGCCAGCCAGATGTCTTTGCTGTGATCCTTTGAGCTGCCCTTATGGAGACTGACTGCTGAAGCTCTGCCTTGTCCAGGGAAGCAAATGGTTACTTTCTAAGGCAGTGTCTTAGTTAGAGTTTCTATTGCTGTGAAGAGACACCATGACCATGGCAACTCTTATCAAGGAAAGTATTTAATTGGAGCTTACAGTTTCAGAGGTTGAGTCCATTGTCTTCATGGCTAGAAGCATGGTAGCATGTAGACAGACGTGGTGCTGGAGAGATAGCTGAGAGTTCCACATCTTGATTGGCAGGCAGCAGAGACAGTGAGCTTGGCTTCAGTTTCTGAAACCTCAGAGCCCACTCCCAGTGACACAGTTCCTCAAAAAGGCCACTAATAGTGCCACTCCTTATGGACCAATGGGAGCCTTTTTTATTCAAACCACCACAGGCAGCACGTACAGAAATGCACCATTCTCTGGAGCAGGTTGCTGGTCTTTAAATGGCATGAAAGGCAAGGCAGCAGCTCAGTACATGGAAGGTCTTGTAATGGAGGTGCTCCTACAGGCACGGGAAGTGGCATAAGCCTTTGAGGTAGCTGTTGCTCCAAACTCTACTCCGGCAGATGTCACTCCAACAGTATGAGCTCTGGAAAGGCTGGTAGCCTTCTTTCTTTTCTTCAGTCCAGCTCATTTTGGATGTCTGCTCTTGTTTTCAATAGGTTTTAACATTTCAGGTTAGAGAGGTAAGACATAATACAGGCTACGTATGATTTGCCCATTCAAATATTTTGTTTCTTGAAGCGTTTTGTCGAATGACTTTACCCATTAAAGGCTTGCTCTTAACCTTTGTTATGCCAGACTTATTTTGATGTTGACAACTATCATTTGATCATTACTTAATTATCAATTAATCATTAATCGATAATTGATCATTAATTGACTACTAGTTTTAAGGTGTGACTTTTCCCCAGTGTTTGGCTGCAACAAGCTCCTTCCACTTTGAATCCCAGACTCTGGATTCACTAGTGTTGCTCACCTGTAGAAATCCCTGGATTAGATCCTTCTGGTTGCTGTGGTCTATGACCGTCCTTTGAAGCTTGCCTTGCATATGAGAATAGTGGAGTTTAAAGGGGAGATTGAGGGAGGATGTGTACATAAGGTTTAGGTTTGTTCTCAAGTTCCTTTATCTTGAGTAGTTTGCTCCTCAGACCAAAGGTCCATAGGTTTCTGTTTTAGTTTGCTTCTGTTGCTGGGATAAAACTCCATGACCAAAAGCAACTTGAGGAGGAAAGGGTTTATTTCATCTTACAATTTCCCGTCCATCACAGACAGAAGTCAGGGCAGAGTTCAATGCAGGGACCAGAAGTCAGGAACTGAATGAAACACAAACCTCAGAGGAACAACGGTTACAGGTTGACTCTCCATGGTTTGCGCAGCCCTTATTATACACCTCAGAACCACCTTCCCAGAGGTGGCACCACCCACAGTGGGCTGGACCCTCCCACTCCAATCCCTAATCAAGAAAATGCTGCATAGACTTTCTAACAGGCCAGCCTGATGGAGGCATTTCTCAGTTGCCATTCTTTCTTCCCAGATGGGTCAAGCTGAGAAACAGCTGTTCAGCACAGCATCCTCACTTGACTCTCGCCTCAGACCTAGGATTCTCTGCATCTTCACTATAATTTGGAAATGCCTTTAGGAAAGTTCTGAGGTAAAGGTTAGGGGGGCTCCTGAGAGCCCCTCAGTCAGCCTCACAATGCTCAGCAGCACTTGGTGTTTGGCCATCAGTGCTTTCAGAGGGTTGAATATATATTTATATAAATTTGAAATTCTTTTTAATAGATTCGGTTCAATAAATGCTATAATATGGGGTCTGAAAGATAATTAAAAATTTAATTACAGCAATGATTATTATTTTTAATTATAGAAATGCAAAGTAAGTGTGCAAAGAGAAGCAAGGACAGATTATGTGGTACTGGGCTGGAGAGATGGTTCAATGAAAGCTCTTTGCTCTTGCAGAGGACCTGAGTTTGTTTCCCAGAACCACGTGGTGCTTCTCAACCATCCATAACCCCACTTCGAGGGCTCTAGCATCTTCTCTTTATCTCTTCAGGGACAAAAATACATATGCAGAAATGTAGGCAAGTGGATCTTACAGATAAAAACGGATTTTAAAAAGGATGATGTGGTACATATCACATGCCCACTCTGTCATCTTTTATACATTTTATACATAAGTTGAACCTGTTTTTTCTTTATATATTTATGATTTTTTAATTCAAATAAACAATATTAATATGTGTAAGTTTTAAATTTAAGAACATTTTTGTTTTAAGGGAGCTTTAAAAAAGCAATTTATTTTATTATTTATTTATTACACGTATGCAAATGTATCAGTGTGTTTGTGTGTTTGTGCACATGCATGTGCATGCTCATGGAGACCAGAAGAGGGTGTTGGATCTCTGCGGGGTTACAGGTGATCGTGAGCTGTAATGTGGGTGCTGAGAACTAAATTTGGATTTTCTGCAAGATCAGGAAGCACTCTTAACCACCGAGATATTTCTACAGCCCCTTGCTTTTAGGGAACTTCTTTAAAATTTGTTATATATTTTGAATCTAATCTTGAGGTACCATAATCTGTAGGAATTTCTAGCTTGACATAACAATAGAAGAACAAAGTTACATTTTAACACCAAATTCTGCTAACTATGGAAAACTCGAAGCTAATAAAAAGTGTTTACCAAGTTTTTTTAACAGACAAAAGCTTGTTTTATTTTAGTGACTGATCCATGTAAGGCCACAACTAGGCCACTATGTACACACATAAGGGAAGCTTTAATTCTTGGTCTCTTCCTCCTTGGACAGAGTCTTGATGATCATTTCCTTCTTGGCCTGGAGGCTTCCCTCCTAGTGCTTTCGTGCTTCCTTGGTCTTAGACTTGTGAACCTTAGCCTGGTCAGTCAGTAGCTTCTGGGGGCTTTGTCTGCCTTTAGTTTGTGGACCTGCTCCATGAGAATCTGCTTGTTTTTGAACACATTCCTTTTGACCTTCAGATATAGGCTGTGATACATATGGCGGTCAATATTCTTAGATTCCCGGTATCTCCTGAGAAACCGGCGCAGGATCCTTATCCTTTTCCTCTAGGTCACCTTCTCAGGCATCTGAGCATTGCAGTACCCTTCCTCTTGCCTATGCCCATATGCCTGCCCTTCCATCAGGCCAAAGTGTTTTCCCGGCAGCGGGCCCGGGAATAGTCACAAGCTTCCAGATGATCAGCCCATCTTTGATTAGCTTCCTGATCTGCTGACAGGAGTCGGCATTGGCAATTTCATTGGTCTCATTGGGGTCCAACCAGACCTTCTTTTTTACCACAGCGGAGGACTCTAGAGGCAAGCCTCTTCTATAGTCTGAGCGTACTCATGGCTGTGGACGCAGCAGCGAAAGACTGCCAAGGTTTTCAGACAAGCTTTAGCTGTAAAAACTCCAGGCTCCTCTTACTAAACCTTTTCATTTATTTTAGTCTTATATTTTAAACAGGAAGTTACCTACCTCTTAGATAAAACTCAACTATATTTTTTTTCTATGTGTGTATATGATGTGTGTGTGTGTGTGTGTGTGTGTGTGTGTGTGTGTGTGTGTGTGTGTGTGTGTAGACCTGGGTTGATGTCAAGTTTCTTCCTCAGTTGCTCTCCACTTCATTTATTGAGGCAGAGTCTCTCACTGGACACAGAACATCACCATTTCTGGGTAGCCTAGTCAGCTAGCTTATCCCAGGGACTACCTGGCTCTACATCATGAATGCTAGGGTTCAGGAGGTTGTCATGCTTGCCAGCCTTCTGTAGGTTCTGAGTATCCAAGGGGACACCATGCAAATGTTACAGCTCTGTGGGGAAAGACTTCTCCAGTGGAAGCGTTACCACTCTGCTCCAGGATTGGAGAATGATCTCCCTACTGTGAGTGCTAAGTTCTGTTCCTGGAGAGGGGTGGGTGGTGGGGAAGTCCTACAGTTCTGAGGGGAAAGGTATCCTGGCAATCAGGAGCCAAGGAATACCACAAAGTCACACAGCACAACATACCTCAACAAGAGATTTTATTGAGAGGAAAAAAAATATCCAGGAGGATTGTTATGTTATATACACATGTATATAATTTCTTGTGGGGTGGGACAGAGCTTTCCAGGGTGAGGATTGGTAGGATTTCAAATCCAGAGATTGGAGTGAGTCCAGGGATTGGTGAAATTTTAAGTCCCAAGTTTGAGCTCTGCAGTGGTTTGAATAGGTTTAGCCTGAATAGATTCCTTTGTTTGATTGCTTTGCCATGGGGAGGCAGTATTTGGAGGTGTGGCCCTATTGGAGAAGGTGTGGCTTTGTTGGAGGAAGTGTGTCACTGTGGGGGAGGGCTTTGAGGCCTCCTATGCTCAAGTTCCGCCCAATGCAGAAGTGAGTCCCTTCCTGGTCCCTGCGGAAGACTGGCTAAGAATCAAGGTATGGAACTCTTGGCTCCTCCAGTTCCAAGTTTGCCTGGATGCTGCCATGCTCCCTCCTTGATGATTATGAACTGAACCTCTGAAACTGTAAGCCAGCCTCAACTAAAGGTTTGTCTTTATACCTTGGTCATGGGGTCTCTTCACAGCAATGAAAACCCTTAGAGAAGCTTTTTACTCTGGAGGGCAGGAGCTGGGTCCGGCCTTAAGGGAGAGTGTTTTGTGGGTAGAACCTACTGGTTGTAGGTCCTCTGGGGCAGGGCCTGGCCGCTCTGTGGCCTGTAGGAGCTTATACTTCACACTTGTGCAAGGACTTTACTCACTGGGCAACCTCCTAAACTCTGCAACTCAATGCACTTATACGTTTAAAAGATCCTTTTATTCTTACTTAAGGAAAAGGAGCCTTTTTTTGTCTTTTTAAGCAGTCATTGGTTCAGTTTGAAATTCACGACAGGTTTGAAGAGGATTCATTAACTATACTAAACTAATTACACAGCTACCCAAACCAGCTCAACACTGTCCCGGAGCGGATCATACACATGGTGCGATTAGAATCGCCATGTCTGAGGTTCCATGTAGGCACGAGGTACTTAATTATGTTGATACAAACGGAGCAAGATTGATACGGGAAATGAGAGGCTTTTGCTAGGTTTGAGCAGGCTCTACGGGTGGTAAATGAAGATGCATAAAGCAGGAGATGCATAAAGTGCTCGAGGATGTTAGAGTGGAGCCCAAGCAACAGGACAGGATCCTTAACCAGTGGTTCTCAACCTTCCTAATGCTGCGACCCTTACTATAGTTCCTCCTGTTGTGGTGACTTCCAACAATACAATTATTTCATTGCTATATCATAACTAATTTTGCTACTGTCATAGATCATGATATAAATATCTGATACATAGGATATCTGATATGCAACTCCTGTGAGGGTCGAGACCCACAGGTTGAGAATCACTGCTTTAGACCACAGTTTTTGTATTTTATTCTAAATCCAAAGTAACTTGATAGGGATATCAAACAGGTGCTTCATATAATTAATTAATTACTTTTATTTTCAAGACAAAGTCTCAGTGCGTAGCCTTGGGTGTCCTTGAGCTCACTATGTAGATGAGACTGGTCTTGACCTCCTAGAGATTTGTTAACTTCTGCCTTCTGAGTGCTGGGATTAAAGGACAGGTGCCACACTGCCCCATGTTCAAAAACCATTTTAAATGAGAAAAGAAAGGAATAGTATAGCAATCTAGCAATGTGGCAGCAAGCAGTTCTGTCTCTGGTCAGACAAGACGATTTTCCATCATGGAGAGAGGCCTGCTGGAATCTGAGCAGCTATAGTGACGTAGTGATTGCCAGCTCCCCTGACCGTGTGACACCTGCGATTCTCTTATTTTGGTCACAGGAAATGACTACTCCTGAGTTGTATCTGTTTCCTTCCTGGTAATGATAAAGCTAATATTATTTACTTGTTTGTTTGTTGTTATAGGAAAGTTTCATGTATTAATTAACTTATTCCTCACACCTACCTAATAGGGTAGGTGCTATTATTAAGAATAGTAAATTTAATATTAATATATTTACTATTATTGTCATCACCATTGTTCTGGTAGCGTGTGGTGTGTGTGTGTGTGTGTGTGTGTGTGTGTGTGTGTGTGTACACGTGTATGTGAGTGTGGGTATATTTGTGAGTGTGCGTATACATGTGGAGGCCAGAGATCGACATCAGGTTTCTTCCAGAGCCACACATCTCTACCTTTTGAGAAGTGGCTTCTCACTGAGCCTAAAATGATTAGCTATAAGGACCGGCCAGAGAGTTCCAGGGATCCCTTTGTCTTTGTCCCTATAGTGGTGGGGTTACATGCATGTGCTGTAGCACCTGGCTTTTTAGGTGGGTACTGGGGATATGAACTCATGTCTTTATGCCTGCCCAAGGCCTTCTTCCCAGCCCCTGTTCTGTATTACCAGAGGCTTAGGAGAAGTGTGTCCTATTTAGCTTAAAAGCAGCAAATTACCTGGAAGAAAACGCTACACTTTCTGATTCACACTTAATACCTTTTTGTGACAAAGCCTTCCGATTTCAATCATGTTGCCAAGGCACTAACTGCCGCTGTGCAGATTACCACTAACTGCTTATAATTTTAAAAGGCAAACCTCACCCATGAATTGAATCCAAAGCAGCATGGAAAATATACTCCCAATTATAGGATATAATCGTGAAGCAAATTCTTGGTAATGTGTTACATTAGTAACTTCTGACAACCGTGCCATGAACTTGGAATCATGCACCGATCACGGGCTTTAGCTTTGCCTGTTTTCTTATGGTCCGTGTAGAAAGTTTAGCTATTACCGGAGGCAGGGAGAATGAATGAGCGCTAACATCCTTCTAATCACTGTGGTAAGTGCCTTACAGGTAAGGTCTAGTTTTAGAATCACCCCGTGAACGACATGAAACCATCCGACGTTTTCAGATGAGGAAAAAGTACTTTTCGATATCTTGCCCAAAGCACCTAGCCGAAGTAAGAATTTTTGCTTACAGATTCCTTAACCTCACCTAATGAAATGCAAATTGGCAATCATAAACTCTATTGCCTACTTCTGTGTTGTGAGCAATTAGTGCAAAAATGAAACAAGGAATTGCCTCTGAGCTGGTGATTACTGCAGTCAAGGATGGCTCCGTTCTCTAAAGAACTGAAATCCGATGCTTTCTCTCCTGTCGAGGAAGAGCGAAGGTGTGTGGCAGTTAGGGAAAGACCACTCACTCTCCTGAGGACATTTATTGCTCTTCTGAACCTTGTGTACCCTTTCCCCTTTTGCTTTAGAACAGATTCCAGGCTTCTAATAAAAAGCTTTCAGGTTTCTACATTTTGGTTGCTCTACAAGTTATGTGAGCATGGGCCCTGAGCAGTGCCTTGGGAAACAGTGTAGTTTTAGTATAGAAGGCTGCAGTTAGCACGGGGTGGTTTTCTTCTGGGTGCTTTCCTTAGATAGCCTATCCACACCCAGCCATTTATTCTTGGTTTTCATCCTATAGATGGGTACTATGATCCTTCTCAGATTTTTTTTCTACTGTGACTGAGCCATGCATGACGATGTGTGAAAAACTGTATGTATAAACTTTACAAACTGATAGGCTGAATTTTGAAAGACAGTATTTCCTATCTACATGTTAGAGCCTTGTTTCGAGAAAGAGGCTGAATCCATAGGGCCGGGGAAGTGATGTTGAGTGGCCAGGCAGAATATGGTATTAACATATTTTGCTCCTGTGAATTCAGTGACTGAAGGGATAGGAAGGGAACTGAACCCTCAGGAGGGGGCAGCGTAGAGCAGCCATAGATAAATTGCCAACGTGGCTGTGACTTTGAATCTTCTCACGGCTTTTGGTTTTATTGGTCCTGCCTCCTCGAGCATCTTCTTTCCCTCGAATCCTGCTCCATGGCTTGTGGAGTCTCATCAAAGATGGCGGTTCTCAATGTTTGGATCCCCTGTGTCAATTCAGATACTGGTACTTGCATCCAAAGTTTCCATTTTGGTTGATCTGGGGATACAGTCAGGGGGTTGCTCTTTTAGGAAAGTTCCAGTTGTAGCTATGAGGTGGGGCACGGCCGTGATCTGAGATGCATCGGCCAGGAGCTTAGCTTATTATTTAATATATTCAAGCATGAATTCATTTACCCAACATTTACTGAGATATTATTGAGCCAAGTGATGTTGTCTCAGTTTGTTCTCTATTGCTATGGAAACGGCCATATTGCTATGAAAGGGTTACAGTCCATCAGTGAGGGACATGGGGCAGGAGCTCAAGGAGGAACCTGGGGGCTGGGATTGGAGCAGAAACCATGGAGGAACATTAGTTACGGCGTTTCCCCTGACTTGCTCAGCCTACTTATAGGTGCTAGGACCACTTGCCCTAGGGTGGCACTGCCTATAGTGGGCTGGGTCCTTCCACATCAGTCATTATCCAACGAAATGCTCCAACAGGCCGATCTGCCGAAGTAGTTTCTCCACTGAGGTTCTCTCTTTCCAATTTACTCTCGTTTGTATCTAGTTAACAACAACAACAACAGAAACAACAACAACAACAACAACAACAACAACAACAACAACAACAACAGCAACAACCTAACCAGATCAAATGCCTTAGAAATTTATGCCTTCCACAGAAACCTTGGTTTTTGACCACCATTCAGCAGTTCTAACCAGACAAAGCATGGCAAACACAGGCCTGACCATGGCAAACATTTTAAAGAAATCAGGTGTTACATTTTTATCTCTTTTCCTCTTCCTTGCTAAAATTCATCACATTCCTAAAGCTAGCCCCGAGGTCTATTCCCTTATTTGGTCACCGACTCGTTTCTGAGACAAAATACTGACGTCCAATGATCAAATTCATGATTTGGCTAGTTTGTCCAATGAGGATTTACCAGTTCACTCTAGCACAGACTCCTCCCACCTGCCCCCCCCCCGCCGCCTTTCTCCTTAAAAACCCACTCCTGCAGAAACACCCTCATTTGCTTTTTTGTCTATCTTGCTTCTCTTGCTTTTCATGCGTGTGTTTGCTGCCACGGCCACCTCCGCCACCGCCACCACCGCCTTTGCAGTCTCCCTGCCTTGTTTGCCATAAATCTCCTTTGTGCTAAGAATTTGGTGTCTGGGTATGTCCTGTACTGATTCTGATTCCAGGGGCCAACTTCTTTCAGTCTGTGGGCTCACCAAGCATGCTTCAGTGGGAATGACTTTGAATTGCAGGCTGTCACTCTCCTGCCTGAGATAAGCCCAGCAGCACCCTCAATAAAGCTCTTAATTGTGTCTCAGGGGTGTCAAGGCTTGTCACTCATACGCTTATAACCCTGTCAGTTCTGGTTACTACACATAAGCCTTGTTTGTGCATGCTTCCTGTCTGTGAAGCGGCTTAAGGGCAAGTCTCCGCTGCACCTGTCACTGCTGCTGTCTCCATGTAGGACATGGTTCACCCTGTGGATGCTGTCCTGTTATGCTCCATCTAGACAACTTCTAGATGTGCCTGAGCGGAGAGAGAGAGAGAGAGAGAGAGAGAGAGAGAGAGAGAGAGAGAGAGAGAGAGAGAGACAGAGACAGAGACAGAGACAGAGAGAGACAGAGAGACAGAGAGAGAGACAGAGAGAGACAGAGAGAGAGAGACAGAGAGAGACAGAGAGGGAGAGGAAGAGGGAGGGAGAGAGACAGAGAGAGAGACAGAGAGAGAAAGACAGAGATAGAGACAGACAGAGAGACAAAGAAACAGAGAAAGAAGAAGAGGGAGAGGGAGAGAGAGACACACACAGAGACACAGAGAGGGAGAGGGAGAAGGAGGGAAAGAGGGAGAGACAGAGACAGAGAGAGACAGAGACAGAGAAAGAGAAAGAGGAAGAGGGAGAGAGAGACAGAAAGACAGAGAAAGAGGAAGAGGGAGAGAGAGACAGAAAGACAGAGAAAGACAGAGAGAGTGCACAAAGTGCCATCATATCCTATACCACATCACCTCAGCCAGAGCCCACATGTGTTGCTTGTATCTCAGAATACACGACCTCAAAATACATGAAAGTGCCTCTCTCAGGGTCTTCCTTCAGTTACCATGAATGTATTAGAGCTGTAGAGTTGAGAATGGTTGGTGGGCAGGGATTGTGATGTTATTCTAGGCTGCCTTTCCTAATCTAGGTTTTTGATTAGTTCATATCACATGTATGTGCAGCTACTCGTCCACATATCAGATATGCTGCACTTATTTGAATCATAGAAAGTGGCATATAAACTCTCAAAATCAGCAGATTTAAATGAATGAGAAATCCTACTTTTCTCCATCTTTTTCCTCCTGCATTTTGTATCATGTTTATTTATATTTCCAAAGCATTTCTAGTGTGCCAAATTTAATCTAGCATAGCTAAGAGGCCTTCCTTTCTTCAAATACAACCTCACAGCTTATTTTCTGTTGTATAAACTGTGCCCGAGGTAAGGGGAGATGATTTACAGTTCTGGTGTAATTTCTTGCTAGGGGCCCAAGCGTTGAGTCAGTGTTGAGCAATCTTTACTTATGTGCCAAGACGCAGATCTACTGCTGTGTGCTTCCCTCTTGGCTGAGGGTATCCTGGGGCCAGAGTATGTAGCCACTGCTTCTTCCCTGAGTGGTCTGCTGGCAGGGGCTGAGGCTGCACACTGAGGACTCGGTGCCCATCTCTGAAATAGAAGCATTCAGTTGTCTAGATTCTCTGCATATTTTAGTAATAGTTTACATAGTCTTCAGTTAATTTTCCAGATTTTTTTTCCCTGATGGGGCCAACGGATTGACTCATTGGAGAAGAACACAGCTGCCCTTGTATGGGACCCGAGTTCAGTTTCCAGTACCCGTCACTGTCTTCTGACTTCCAAGGGCAACACACACACACACACACACACACACACACACACACACACACACACACACACACACACGGCACACAACATACATATAGGCAAAATGTTCATACACAATAAATGAATAATAGATCTAAAAATAAATTTAAAGAACTCGGTAACGCTGAATTGGAGCAAGTGTTAATTATTCTAATATTCATAAAACACATAATGATTAAGAGGTGAAATAACAACTTTAAAAATCCTTCTTTCTTTAAACTTAAGTTAAATTGGCTGCTATATATTTGTGGAGCGTTGACACAGGGTCTTCCTATGTATCTCTGGCTGTTCTGGAATTTGCTATGTAGACCAGGCTGGCTTTGAACTCATAGAGACCCCTTGTCGTTTCCTTCCAATTGCTGGTTTTATAGGCATGTGCTATGACATCTGACTGCTGGCATATATTTTATGTGTTATGGTATGGTCTGTTCATGCAAACATTTCTGGTAATAGAACAAGACCATTCTAACACATAGCTTTAAAGAAATGATACTCATCTTTCTAGGGAAATTAGGCTAAATGGACTGTGGCGGGACATTACTGGGATTAGGGCAGGAGCATACATTTCCTCTTAATCAGTTTTAGTCACAGATGAAGAACACATTTAAGCCAATGAGACATCTCCTGGTAATATGGCCACTGTATCCCTGGATTATGTATGAGCAATTACAAGCTTTGACACTTCACAGTATCACGTCATAGATTTATAAGGACATCTCTGAGGAGACAGGTTCTCCTGAAAGGCTTATTCCACTGCCGGTCAGTGTAGACATGTAGCTCAGTATGGATGGTTTCTCCTTCTGCCTGGATGTCCACAGATTTCTACAAAACAATGTAAGAAATGTGACTCTTTGCACACAGTTTTAGCAAAAATAAAATATGACAGTTGCAAGCTAGTATGGTGGCTCATACTTGTAATGTTAGCATTTGTGAACCTGAGTGAGGCAGGAGGATTGCTGTGAATTCTAGGCTAGACCCTGACTCAAAATAACAGCGAGATCACCACCAACCAAACAGCAGCAACAATAACAAAAACATAAAAAGACCCCCCCCAAACAAAACAAAACCTAGTCAAAACCCTATTCCTTATTACCAATTACGAATCTGTGTCACAGTATTTCAAGGACTATGAAGTAGAGAGCACTTCAGTTCCTTGGCAGGGCAGCATGGCCTGGAGTGAGAACATCAGCAAACACATGAGTAATTTTGGTGAGGGAAGCAGGAGGGAGGCTACAGTAGAATTGTAAGTCCAGAAAATTGTAGTTCCTGCCTCCTGTCAGGTGTACCACTGTGTGCCCCTGTGGACTCAACCCTTCCAACCTTCTGAAAGCTATTTGCAAAATAAGGACTCTTCACTGGAAAGTCACTCACTAAATCTTCCCTTTCCTTGGTTGACCCTTGCTTGTTACTTGTTACATATCCAAAAATGGGCATTCACTGTGTTTTATGTTCTGAGATGAAGTGTGCTTTGCATCACCACATGAAGAGAGTTTGCCCATGTAAACCAAGGGTACTAATGGTGATTATTGAATTGCATCCCTTACGAGGCAGGGCTGAGGAAGCCAGTTTGCTGGTCCTCTGATATTGCTACTTGAGAGAACAATTGGGAGAGGGGAGGCATAATAACTCATGTACAATGGTGGAATGATGGATCTCAGAGTCCGAGGAGACATCAATAGCCAGTTGGAGAGATGCTTTGATATTGGTCCCTTAGAAGAGACTGCGAGATGCTCATTGGAGGGTATAGATACCCCATGCCTAGGGAACTGCTCAGTAGATTCACAACAGTTTCAAAGGGGAGATTTTCTACTCTACACCTACTCTATCAAACACTGGGATACCTGGAGCCAGGCTCAGCATTCGGTGAGGAGGTAGATGGGGTCAGAATGAATTCACTACACAGGAAACAAACACCCAATGGGTCACCTTGCTTTTTTGTTTTACTAGTTTTTCGTGTGTGTGTGTGTGTGTGTGTGTGTGTGTGTGTGTGTGTGTGTGTGTGTGTGTGTGTGTGTTTGATTTGAGATAAGTTCTTGCTATGTAAACCAAGCTGGTCTCTAACCTATTCTTCAGATCCAGAGTGCTGGGATTGTAGGCATGTGCTGCTACACCCGTCTCCTAGCCAAGCTTCTGAGAGGCCAAGATGGCTTCTGCAGAGGGATCATGATTCAACTCTAAAATGAAAAGATTTGACTGTGTTACAGAATCAAACATTTTAATAAGTTATGCAGAGACATCAAGGGCTAATGATAATTGACAAACTTTAAACCCCTCCCAGGGCAACCCCAGTGTAGAAAGAGGAGTCCTAGATCCCACCTGCAGTTTCCACCAGGGGTGTGAAGAGGGTAATGAAGCCTCAGCACAGGTTTGATGGGCAGTGGAAGTAATGATACACTAATTGATTTCTGATTACATTGAATGAGTCTCATCTCCTGTACTGACTTTATTTTTACAACCTAAGTAATTTCTTATGCGTGTTCCAAATTCTACAATAATGGCTTTGCCTTGGCATGACTGGTGTCAGTAGGAGGTTCTTTGATAAATTCAGTAAGGTGTGGACAGGAGACAAATATACCACCAATTATTCCAGAAGGTCCTTCCATCAGGGCTGCCTCCTTTAACCACAAGGGGGAGCCCTCAGGGTGAGCTGTCTGGCTCTTGGATGTCGGTGGACTTCTCAATAAGATTAGACAGTTCCAGTGTGCACCACAGCAAGTGCGGGGAGACTTTCTGACTATCCTTTGCTGACCACATTGCTTAGCTCCTGCTAATCCCTATTGTTATGGAAGGGGGACAATGATGATTGAACTGTTCTTTCCTAATAATGAACATTATTTTGAGGTGAGAGAGGAATCAGCCAAATTTATCAGCTCACACAACCTTTACCTGCTTCCTAGGCACCCCCTAACATTGCTTCTAAAATGCCTGGAAGAGGCTTCTGCCAAGTGTTTATTTTTAACTTTTTAATTTATATTTTATGTTGTTGAAAATGGGACTTAAGAGCTCCCACATGCCAAGCCAGTTGCTCTGTCAGCAAGCCGAGTCTCAGCTCACGTCTTTCCTTTGTGAAGACTTAGGTCAGTGACTCTTTTGAATATGCGGACAGCATAAGATAGCTTTGAAAAAGCAGGTCCGCCATTGTCCCCTCTCAGAAACTTCTGAGATACTCTCCAGAAAACAAAACCACGCTGGGGGAGTATGCTTGAAGAGTTTTGGAGCATAAAGAGATGGACCTCAGAGCCTGAATTTCTCACAGAGTTTGGCCAAAGCCCGTCAGAACTTCAAGCCTGTCCACCTCTGTTTTGTTTCTTTTTCCTATGTATCAGAACTTTTAAAGAGGAAGAAAGGTTTGAGAACGGGAAATTCTTCACTTTTTTTTTTTGGCGTTGTAACACAGTATTTTTAGGATTATGCAGCATATATTCTATTCTTTTCATTTCCCCACGCCACATCACAGTCTTTTGTTTAAAGGGGGGAAAACCCTCCCTATCCCATTGGTGGCTTGTTGTTTGATTCTGTTTGCTGCAGAAGCAAAGACAAGGAAGCTCACTGAGACCCCAAGGTCATCTGATACTGCCTTTGTGCCCTGACATGCAAATGAGCCAGGCCAATCACTAACCTGTTTTTAGAAGACCTCCAATCAGAAGGGGTCCAGGCTGCCTTCTGAGTGCTGTTGCTGCGTTCATTTGCATGCCGCAAGTGCCTTCCCGTCTCCCGCACCCACCCTTGTCTCACGCTTCCGGTTTTCCACTCATTCCCAGTGACCCCCTTCTTAGTTTTGTCTACTCTTCCTGGTCGTTTCCCTCATCCAGGACTGGTGGGAGACAAGTGTTAGTCTGCAAACAGCCCAGATGTAAGGTAAGTTGCAGGCCCTTGGACTCTGGTGTCCTGCTCCGCCTCCCCAACTCCACGGGGTCAGGCAGGGGTCAGTGGCACTCATTTTACAAATGTATTTATTTGGCAACGCGGGGGTCTCCACCAACTCCAGCAAACACTTCAGATCACTGCAACTTCCCAAGGCTGACACTTCTGTGTCGCTTAGCAAATGGGACACTAGAGGGCTCCCAGGGGTTGAAGGAAGCAGAAGTTGTTTGAATGAAAATTGGCTCTGAGCTGTGTTTAGAGAAATTCAAAATTAAATTTTATTTTTCTAGTCATCTTTAAAAAGAACCTCGCGTGTCTGAAAACGGTGCAGCAGCCAGCTTACAAGTCACTTTGCGTCGCTGTTAGAAGGCGGCTGCTTTTAAGGCTGAGCCGAGATGTTTGAAAGGTGGAACACTCTTGACCATGAAATATGTTCTCCTTACGTGCCTCAGCCTTTCAAAGTTCTGTGCATTAGAGTCAGGGATTCCATTCTTCCTGGAGCTAAGCGTGGGGCCAGCTGTGTAAGTAAAGTTTCATTTTTCTTTTAAAACTAGTTTTTTCCCTCTAAAACTGTGAAGAAAAGACAAGGCAAGAAAAAACCTGGAGATTCTTTTCTTTCATTTTACTCTCTTTAGTAGAAAGAAGAGAAATAAAAAGTAATTGGATTTGTGTGTGTGTGTGTGTGTGTGTGTGTGTGTGTGTGTGAGAGAGAGAGAGAGAGAGAGAGAGAGAGAGAGAGAGAGAGAGAGAGAGAGAACTTACCCTATCCAAGTTATACAAACGTTAAGGGGCAGTTAAGTAACAATCCAACATATAGAACATATTGTGAAGACAAGAGAATATGTTTAAATGTGAACTTACTTCTTGGTGTTTTTGCCCAAGTAGTTAATATAGACCTTATGTTATTAGAGTGCCTATAAAAATCATAAAAGGATTCATTTCTTGTCTTATTGCTGAATCACCAAAAGGAGGTCTGCAGGGGATCCTGGTTGATGATGTTTTAAAGTTTTGCTTCCCAGATGTAGTGGCTTTCACTCGGAGCTACCAAATGCTCTTTGCAGCGTATCTTCATTACTTTAAAGTGAAATCAGACTCACACACTTATCTTGCTTCCGTGTTTTAAACTTTACCCCAAACTTGGTAGAATTTCTGGAAGGAAAGGGTTACTCGCCTCTTTCCTCTTGTAGAGGAACTGAAATGGGTTGAGTTAGTGACTCAGTCAACTTTGTTTCCATTCATTTCCAGAGTCAGCCCCCCTTTCTCCTGGAGAAGGCTGATAGGAGTTTAAAAGGCTTGCGGTGGTCAGTGCACAAAGCGTTCCCAGAGCCCGCGGCGACCCTTCTCTTTTACCTCTGCCTGTTGGAGACCACTTAGATATCGGAGCGGACTGGGCGGCTGGATTCAGGAAGCCATGAATCATGTCACCAGGAGCCAGCTGCAGACTTTAAACTCAGTTCAGCATGTGGAAACGGCAGAGAAATGACCTGTCCAGACAAGCTGGGGCAACTCATAAACTGGTTTGTCTGCTCCCTGTGCGCCCCACGAGTGTGTAAACTTTGGAGTAGCCGGCGTCCCAGGACCAGACGGAACCTCTTGCTGGGCACTGCCTGTGCCATCTACCTGGGCTTTCTGGTGAGCCAGGTGGGCAGGGGCTCCTTCCAGCATGGGCAGGCAACTAACAGGGGGCCACCCAACAACCAGGATATCTTCAAGGTACCCTTCCCGGAGATCCCCCTGGATGGTACCCTGGCCCCTCCAGAGTCGCAGGGCAATGGAAGCACATTGCAGCCCAACGTGGTGTACATTACTCTACGTTCCAAGCGCAGCAAGCCTGCGAATATCCGTGGCACAGTGAAACCCAAGCGCAGGAAGAAGTATGCAGTGGCATCTGTAGCCCCTGATCAGGAGGTGCTGGTTAGACCATCCCTTATACAACCGGAAGTTGCACGGGCAGCAGATGCTGAAGTACCTGGCTATGTTCAGGGTTACCTGACTAAGGTTGGCGAACGACCCTGGAGGATGCTGCATGGTCCTGGAGTCAGAACTAGAGGTTCAAACTTGCAGCAGCCTAGGGCCCCAGAGAGTAACATTAGGATTTACAGCGAGAGCGCCCCCTCATGGCTGAGCAAAGAAGACATCCGCAGAATGCGCCTCCTGGCTGATGGTGAGGTGGCTAGCATCCTACCCACCATCTTTGAAGGTGGTACCCGCTTGCTGATGTTGGAAGGAAGCACCTCAGGCTCTGTGCCTGGCTGCGGCCCTAGCCCCTGTGGGCTTCTCAAGCAACCTCTGGACATGAGTGAAGTGTTTGCCTTCCACCTGGACAGGATCCTGGGTCTCAACAGGACCCTGCCATCTGTGAGCAGGAAATTAGAGTTCATCCAAGGTAACAGATTCACTTGCTTCTTATTTGCAGCTGCTGGGGATTTGGGATCATTTTCTCCTTTCCCCCACTTTCTCTGAATTATTTTCCCCACCCATGTTTCCCATTTGGACAGCAGCAGCAGCGTCATCTTTCCATATGCGTGGCATTCTTCTTTTTCCCAGTCTGCTGTTGTTAACGATCTAGCACGCGGCTGTGCTGGGCATGTGAGGCTAAGCCCACACTGCAATCTTTGCTCTCCATTTCTCTCTGTGAACTTTCTTTTGGTGGCATGTTAAATCTAATTAAAAACAATGACAATTTTCACGATGATAGGAAGCCAGGGTACAGAGCTTGCTGACAGCCCCACATAGAACATTACAGGTTTCTATGGAAACTTCCTTCCTAGACGGTTTAAAGAGTAAGGGGGTGGAGGGGGGGGTAGAGAAATGATGGCTCAGCGGTTAAGAACACTCAGTGCCTTTGCAAATGATACACACACACACACACACACACACACACACACACACACACACACCCTTTCACAACCAGCCATAAATTTAATTCAAGGCTATTCAACACTGTCTTCTGACCTCTGTAGGCACCAGGCATGCATGTGATACACTTACACATACGAAGACAAACACTTCTATGTACATAATAAAGATTACATTTTAAAAAATTAAGAAGAAATTTCCTCAGCAAACAATCTTAGTCAGAGACTCAGACAGAACTGACCACATAAGAGTCAACTCTTTTACCTCAACTGTCACCAGTGAACTCGGCCTCCTTAATAAATAAGGAACGTAAGGTGAAATCACAGAGTGTATATTAAGTTCATGCCCCACAGAGGATACTTTCTGAGTGAGAATGCCATGAACCCCATGAAGTTTTGGTAGCTCACACATAGGAAACAGTTCTTGGCGCAGACCAGACCTTCAATAAGTGTTGGCTATTGCCGTTATTCCACTGAGTACATCAAGTACCAAGTTCCTTGAGTTGCTTTGGGCCGTCAGCTCTCAAAGGTCATTTTCTCTTATGAACAAACTATCAGTAGGACTCTGCTAGCTTGACTATTCCTATTTCGTGCCAGAATTTCTCTGAGATATTTGATTCTGTGTCCTGGGTCTCTAGAATATCAAACCCCCTAAGATTCAGTTTGAAGAAGTCTCTGGCATGGTCCTCTCTCCAACTGCATCTAAGTGGCAGTTGAAATAAGTTAACAGAGTCGTGGTTGCAGCTCAGTTTGACAAGCTCAATCCCTTGGATTTTGTCAGTGGTTGCTCTGCTCTTGCTTCAATATCTCCTTCCTTCAGTTTCTTAGAGTCATGAGGTCAGGTCAGCTTCCTCAGGAGAGCATGAAATGGCTTCTTATACATGTGTCTTGTTACAGTGAGGCAGGGGACAAGAACAGGCCAGTTCCAGCATGCAGCGAACATTCTCACATTTCCCCTTCCTAAGTTGCTTTTTTCTCCCAATTTCCATTGGGTGTGAATTTCCCTGTCTGGAGCTACAAGCTTAGTTTTAGGTTGAACATGTCTGAGCTCTGAAGATCTGACTCATTCTGTATTGTCCTATTGTGTCGTCTCTCCCTTCCCACTGGTCTCTGTGTCTGGGAGGCAGTAATGTTTCCTGTATTTTTCATTGTGTGTCTGGATTCTATTGGAGTGTGTAATGTACTGAAGATACTCAATGAACATGTGTGAATGAATGTGGGAATTCCTGCTTGCCTTGTTTCTTTGATGCTTTGTAAATCTGTATTTGGATTTGCTAAGGAAAAGTATTAGTATTTTTATCTTAAATCCAGGCTGGGATTTATCTGGAGTGCTTCATGAAAAGTTTGCTGTGGAGGCTAGTGACAAATGTTCTTCGTAGCCTTGTCACAGTACAAATAAGACTCAAAGATGTATTATACTGAGGACCATCAGCGTGGTGTGTTGGTATTATGCTAGCATGATTTAACGATGGGTTTTCTGTAGGAGGAGCAATACGATTTGTTTAAGCGATATGGTTTGGTCTAGAAATACATCTTTTTACATGAAGGAGAGAGTAGGTAGTTAGCACATCTTGTATGTAGTCTGTCCTAAGGGGGCTGTTTCAATTCTTTGACTTCTACTTGTGTTTATGAAAATACATTTATGTCTCATACAAAGAACACAGCTTGTCTGAAGCTCGGAGTTAAGTATTTGGCTTTATTTTCACCGACTCTTCCAGAACCTTACCCTGTTGGCATTTAAAAAAAAAACAACAAACTTAATTTGAAATGAAAGACAAGTAAGCCTGTTTAAAGTCAAAAAAGGAGAACGAATTCTTGAGACCATAAAGAATAAAGGCTCTATTTCCTCCGTATTTTTATCCTAAGTTTCCAAGTCTTTCCTGATTTCAGCAATCAACTTCCTTTAAGGGGCCAGAAGGCATTTCTTTTTCTCTCAGTATATTTAACAATCAGAATCTCTGTCACTTAATACAGTATCACAGGTGACCAACACTCATGCACACACACAGGCTGTGGAAACCTCTTCTCTCAAGGGAACAGTAGCCTCCATTGTAACAGTCGCTCACTGGGTGTCACTTCTCACCAAGCACCATGTCGTTTTTTAAGAACTGGGACTCCATTATCACATAAAAGTGTTTGGAAGTGTACTCAAGTCACAGGACCTTGGAACTCCATGATAGGAAGTTGATGAATATAGAGATAGAAGGTCAGAGAAAATAAGCATTTTTATTAAAAGAGCATTAATATAAATGGATATAAAAGGGGTGTGTAACACTCCTAAGAAGGTACAAAGAAGACCCCTGAATGGTTTGTCCACTCTTGGTCTTCCAGTAGAAGCTTTCCATTGATTCAGTCCAGTCTAAGAGGGTCCCAATTACAGACACAGCTCACCTCACTATAGGTTTATGCACAGGAATTAGAAGATAGGCTCTATATGGCTAACCTAGGCCATCATCGTTCATCTTGTTCCATCTTAAGCATGATGGGAGATCCCAGGGATATTTGCATTTAACCTATAGCTGGGCAAAGTCATCAACTACAAAGCTTGTTTTGTAATAAAGGCTCATATACACACAGGGATGTGTATTTTATACACACGATGGGATGTAAAACACAACATCCAAATAATGCCTGCACTGTAATATGCTGGAGACGGTTGGCTGTCTATGTTCAGTCAGATGGCTAACTGGGGTTCAGTGCTGCCACCTGGCCTTGCTAGAAAGCATCATCAGATGCTGCCAGTCGAGGGAAAGAAAAGATCGAAACTCAGAATTTTAAATATGATTTCTACAGAATGCTCTCATACCATCATGAAGTTGAAATGTTGTAAATTAATTTGAGCTATGGTACAGGGACTGTCATTGTAGACTATCTGCAGCACGCATTTTTCAAGATTAAAAAATGAAATTATATGTCTATGTGTATTTGAGTATTTGGCTTATGCACATGGATGTAGTGCCCTCAGAGTTCAGAGCAGGGCACTGGATCCCGTGGATCTGGACTTACACATGGTTTTGAGCTGCCTGATACGGTGTTTGGCAGTGGAACTGGGGTCTTTCACAAGAATAATATGCTTTCTGTAACCACTGAATCATCTCTCCAGACCTGTCTTCACAATTTTAAAAATTGATAAAAGAAATAGTGATTCAATCATCATAGAATTATTAGCTCAGATTACTCTTGGACCAGTTTGTGGTTTAGAATGATATGTTTTAAATGAGTCTCTTTAAATATAAAAATATATATTTGAAATCCATGGACTTGCCAATCAATAATTAAACCCAGCTATTTTCTGAAATGTTGCAAAGCTATTTTAGAAAAAGAGAAGAGTATGTATAGGAGAGACTGTAATTAGGTAGGGAATGTCAGAAGATCTAGTCATTGTTATGGACACAGACCTGTGTTCTATGACTGCCTTTGAGGGAGGTCCAAAGATAAAAATAAAGTGTGCTTTAAAAAAAGATCCAGTTTTAGCCCCTCTTCAAACCTTTAAGATTAACTATAAGCCTCTGATGGGGGGAAAGAGGTTGGCTGGATACCTTTTTAGGAGAAACAGTAGCTGAAGGCTAAAAGATCTAACCTGTAAAACTGGTTAGAACCAACATGGCCAGCTGGGATGATGCCTAAGAGTCTTTATTAAAGGACCTCAGAGACCTTTATCAAAATATCACCAACTGTGCACTTGCCTTACACAGACAAGGTCCTCGGTTCAATACTAAAGACCACAAACAAATGAATAAAATAAAATATCAGTAATATCTGATGTATAGAACTGGTAATAAACATAATAGACTGTAAATTCTTTGTAAATGCATCTTATTGCATCTGACACTGTGACAAATGTGGGAAATCACATCTAAGGACAGAAAGTGGCAGAAAACCCCCTTCCATTCCAGGTTTTCCTTCCTGTTCTCCACCTTCATCAGTGAAGAAGCCTTTCCTTTGTTTAAGTTCTGTGAAACCAGTGATCTAAAATCCCGAGGATCCACCCACATCTTGAGAAAACAACACCCACTCTTGGGTATGTGGCATTGTCATGGCATTTTTAAATAAAGCCCAATTTAGTTTTATAAAAAATAACGAAATATAACAGGATATTCTTTGCAGTGATATTTAACTTGTCATCTATAAAGACCTAGTGCTAGACATAACACAGTCTGTAATAATGGTGTCGTTAGCCATGTGTGTAAGACAGTTGGACTCCATGCACTTGGAGTCATGCATGGGGGGAAACCCCTATAAGGACAGAAAAGCTACCCATTGAGCCCCCCATTTCCCCATTCTTAAGTGGGGAAATTCCGAAGCTACATAAAGTTATAAATTTCTCCCCAAGCCACATGGTTACTGATTTGTAAAGCTGGGACCTGTACCTTTTTCTTCACAGGATAAGTCTTCCACAGTTTGCTTCTGTAAACCAACCCCATGTTTTAAATACTGTCTGGGACAGTTATGGTATAATGACTAAACTATACTAATCTTAGCATGCTAGTTTCTGATTGTGCTACTATATCAACATACTATTTATTTAATATTTATTTAAGTCCAACAATAGAACTCTGACAGTGTTTTTGCTCAGACGAAAAAGTTTTGATGTATCACTCTGAGCAAGGCTGTATTTATTTTTAAACGAAAGCTAAAATTCTGATATTTAACAGATTTTCATGTTTGGTTTGAACAACCGTGAGCATGAAAATATGGTTGAACATGATAGTTTGTTTTCTGTCTCTCTTGTTCAAGGTTCTCGAATTACTGCAAAGGGCACCAGGTACACATGGTGTTGTGTCCATATGTTCAGATAACTTTTGAAAAAAAAATTAAAACCTTTTAATCTAGGGTAAGGCAAAGCAGACTATGACCATGTGAAAGTCAATGCATTTAAAAAGGAAAGCCAGGGCTGGTGAGGTGGCTTAGCAGGTAAAAGCTTTGATCTCTGGAACTCACAGGATAAAAGGAGAGAAACAACTTCTGAAAGCTTTCCTTTAACCTCAACAAAACACTGACATGCATTTGTTCTCCCCCAAAATAAACAAACGAATGGATGAATGAATGAGTGAGTGAATGAGTGAATAGAGAGACAAGAAGACAGACAGACAGACGGATGGATAGGTGATAGATGAATGAAATGGAAACCCAGTGCCATCTGACCTCTGAATTAGGAACTTTGCCAAAGCTCTCCTCCGGGCTGCACATTTCTGTGAATGGGTCTCGGGAACACTGTTTGGGTAGCATTTAAGCATCTTGCTATTTTTCATACCCAGCATGGAAGATGCATTATGTATGCTTTATTTTTAGGATGCTGTTTTATTGCCATGGAGCTGTCATACTGAATTAAGGTAGGCTAGTTCCAAGAATTCTGTGCAGCGAGCTGCTTAGATGACAAACTACAGGCACCCCACAAACCTCCATTTAAATTCATTGTGGATCCCAAGTCGCTCACTGTGTCTCAACTTGCATCGCCTCTTCTTATTACAGAGCAGGGGAAATAGATTGTGTGCTTTCCCCCACTCCCTGTCTTTTCTACTTTCCTGAGGAAGTCTTGGGAGCCCGAGCTGCTGGTGTATCTGCCAGGGCGGAAGACTGTGGCAGTTTTGCTTTTCCTGTTGTTTCAGGGATCAGGTAGGGATGGTGGAATCCATTTCTTTGGAGCTCTGAGAACGCCTCAGAACAATTTGAAGTCACACTGGTTCCGATCCCTACAAGCCCTTGACAAGTCTGCAAACTTTCTTAAAACATTTACTTAGGACTGTATAGTCATGGTTTATTGTTGAAATTTCTGCTCAAAAGCACATTCTATTCTTTATCAGAACAGCCCCAAGGCTATTTCTTTAGCAATCCAGTTGAGCTGGCCAGCTCAATACTTGCATTCATTTAGGGACAAAAGTTTCCTGAGCTTCCCTCCCAAGCATCACCGGCTGGCTGCAGTGTCCTCTTGTTTGCCCACTACATACCTTCACAGACACACTGGAGACCTGGCAACCTTCTGCTATGCATCTGGAATTTCTCCCCTGATCTCACTCTGGGCTAGGACAGACGCGACAAGGAGTGGTTGTTACGGGATTCACACTGTAAACATCTTCCTCAACTCCATGCAAATCTACCCCTCTGCTAGGATTTTATTTATCGTCATCCCTTTAACAAACGTTTATTGAACACCCACTTTTTACTAGTCACTCTTCTAGTCCTTGGGGCTGCAACCCTGTACAACATAGCCCAGGGGAGCTATCCTTGTGGACATGACATCATTGAGTCTGACTGCCACTGACTGCAGACTTCATGAAACAGTCTCTTGAGCTCAAGGCCATGATGTCTCTATGGACTCTGCAGCTCTGAGTTGATGGAAGGACTGCACAGGTTCAGTAGGACCAGGCAACCTTTCTTACCTTAACTAAGGGTCAATGCTTATGACTTCTGCACAGTTTGGCTGTAATGAGCTTAGTCTATGGACATTGAATTTGTCTGTGAAGCACTGTCCCAGAACTGGGGCAGGGAGTAGGACTTCCCTATTTAATAGTCATTCAATTCAAAGAGCTGTGTAACTGAGCATGTATACTGGCAGTATGCTCTGCCTGGGTTTGATTCCAGATTCAATACCTTACTGATTTTTATTTTTTATGAGCATAGCAATGATAACAATGATGATTAGAATAATGATATTTATAATAATATTTAATCTGGCCTTGTCACTAAAATTGACCCCTCCCCCTTTCTCTTCTCCTCTCCTCTCCTCTCTCTCTCTCTCTCTCTCTCTCTCATATATATATATATATATATATATATATATATATATATATACTTAAATATTTGTAGTAGGGCCTACTGTATACTTATAAATGTGGCCTTTTGTTTTCATTTAGTTTCTAAGCTGATTTAGCATCCTGTGGTATACTTTTTAGATTGTCATAGTTTCTCTAATTTTACTTGAGATAAGTAAATGGGCAACCACAATTAATTCAAAGCAAATCCTGTAGCTGGCAATAGATATTGTTTTTAATTTTTGGAATGTAGAGCACTTTCCTTTCACAAGCTTGTTAAGTCCTGTAAGAGTATCATAAGCATGATTTCCTTGTGGTACAGATTTCCTGTGGAGAAACTGAAGCTCAAATGATAACATAGCTCTCCAATGACGGATAGTGAAGATGATACAGATGTGAGTTGGGAGACTTCGGTAGCCTGATCCTTCATCATCCTTCTGCCTTGCTACCTCTGTGATCAGTCATGCCACAGGAGGGCCTCCAGCGTTGTATCCCCATTCCTCAGCCATTCAGAATGTAGCCTGCTTTCAACAGCCTAATTGTTCTGTCTCTCTCAAGTATAGCACCGATGCTTCCGGTCTCATATCAGTGGCCTGAGGTCAGAAGGTGTGCGTGTATGTGTAAGGGTTTCCACCCCACCTCTCTTGCTCCTGAGTTCTGTAGCATCACGAATGTGTGAGAGTCAAGTGCTAGTTGGAGAGAATGAGGGCACAGAAAGCTTTGTACATTTTTCAGCTCTGTTTCTCAAGTTTCTCCCTAATCCTTCTCATTCGTTTTCAGGGAGGGCCTTGAAAGTAAGGATTACTGGGGTCTCACAACAGCTGCATTTTTGTTCTGAGTCCATTATCCATGTCTTGGAACACACGAGTTATACTAGGACATTGGGGGATTATGAAACAAATCATTCATGTGTCCCAGTTGTTTTTACGTTCATTTAGTTGTGTGTCGGAGGACAACTTCCAGCAGTTGTTTCTCTTTCACAGTGTGATCCAAGGCTCAAACTCAGGTCATCCGGTGTGCACTTTCACCCACTCAGCCATCTTCCTGGCCCAGAACCAGCTCTTAGAAGTCACTGTGGGTAGAGCAGGAGCCGGGATCCGTGTAGAGAGGCAGCCAGCCTGAGAGGTTTCTGAGGGCAGTATGCCCCCAGGAAACGCAGTTTTGAACTGGAGATTGGGGCTACAGGGATGAAGGGAGACAAGTTTGTCTTAGATGGGCAGTTTGCTCTTTATCCTGTGAGGACCCTGAGCTTTGTCTTCAGCATGTGGGGGATGGGGAGTAACTGGGTTTTAGAGAAGAGAATGTTATGGTTGGGCTTGTGTTACAAGGCTACTCTTGCCAGAAACTCATGACTCCTTTCGCTGTATGAACCCCAAGACTCCCCAGATTAGGTTACCCAAAGGCAAGGAGGACTTTACACCCCCCCCAAATGTGGTTGTTTGTAGAGTTTGACACCCTTACAATATCCCCACCACCCTGGGAGGTCAATTTTATTTCTGCAGGTTATTATTATTTGTTGTTTTGTTTTGTTTTGTTTTGTTTTGTTTTTTTTTTTTTAGACAAGGTTTCTACGTAGCCCTGTCCTGGAACTCACTATGTAGACCAGGCTAGCCTCAAACTCAAGAGATCCACTTGCCTCTGCTCCTGAGTGCTGGGATAATGGGATGTGTTACCACACTCAGCCCTGATTCCTGCATTTTAAAATAAATACTGAGGCAAGAAGAATTTAGGGGTTTCCATTTGTGAAGTAGAGACTTTTAGTGAGTGGGTGTTCAGGGTTGCTCCACGAGCAGAGGTTCAGAACAAAGGATAGTTTTAAAAGTGGAGTGGATAGCTTGGGCGGGTCATGTCGGACAAGTCACATGGCATTCTTCCCTATTCCCAGGCTACACACTCGCGTGAGCAATTAAACGTCAATGAAACACTGGGATGAACTGAGCTCTGTTCAACCCAGAGAAGGTCAACTGTGAAGTGAGTGGTAGTTATTTGAATACACAGACTTTTTTTTTTTTGCTTGCAGAAGTGGTCTAAATTACCTAGACATCTGATGCCTCTTTAATTGTAGTTTTAGTTGGTAACTGTGTATACTTTTGGGTTATAATTATATATGTATATAATATAGATATATAATATTAATTGAAAAATATATTTAATGTGGCATGGTAGGCTAATTTAACCTATCACTTCAGATACTTAGTATTTCATCATAATAAAAACATTTTAGCTGTTGTTTAAAGCTAGTTTGAGATATTATTTTGGTCACCATTTTGTGCAATAGATCATGAAATTTCAAAGGCGTTTCTCTCTCACATGTACGAACATGGGAGTGTTTTCACCCATGCACTCCAGATGTCCTGTGTCTTCCTCTGTTCCTTTCCACTGCATTCTTTTGAGACAGCACGGAGCCTGGTGCTCATTGTCTTGGATTGGTTAGCTGGCTCTACCTATCCCTGCCCCTTTACCTCACTCACAGCACCAAAGCTGCACGCACATGCAGAATTAAGGTCCTCACACTTGTGCAGCAAGCGCCTTATCCACTGAGCCATCTCCCCTGTCACGAGATCATTGAATCTTCTTGTCCCATCTAACTGAAACTTTGCATTCCTTTTCTTTTTTCTTTTTGTCATCATACGCCCTCAAGTCATCTATCTATTTTTCCTAGACTCTAGCAACAAATGTTCTACTCTCTTCTAAGAGTTTAGATACTTCAGTGTCTACGTTTGGGATCTTGCAGTATCTGCCTTTGTCTTTCTGTCTTGCTTTGCTCAGACTTCCTGTTTCTTCATGATGCCCTGAGTGACAGAATTTCCCCTGGGATAGACTAAATAGTATTCCATGGTGCATGTGTGGTAGCACATGAGGGCTGTCAGGCAGGTTGCCTCTACTGCTTGGCTGTGGTGAAGAATGCTTTAGTGTCCACGGAAGTGCAGACTCCTGATTTCAGTTCCCTGGAGAGCATCTAGGAGTTGGGTGATAGGGTCATATACTTTCCTTTCATTACCCTGAGGACCCTGCAAACAGTTTGCCACAATACTGGATCAGTTCCCTTCTCACCAACAGAGTCTGAAATTTCTCCTTTCCCTAGGATTTTGCCAGGAGATTTTTTCTTTAATCTTAATAATAGTTATTCTAATAGATATATTAGGATGCCTTCTTGTTCTTCAATTTATGTAGAAATCTATTTCCAAGACAAATCCTGAATTCCACCACTTGGTTAGTTTTGTAACATCTACACATATGGAAACTACATACTCTTGTCTCTACCCTTTCTCCTTCAAAATGAACAAACAAGCAAACTTTATAAAACCTTATGAAGATTTGTTCCTTGTTAGACTTGCCAGAACTGGGGTTTGTTTCATTGGATTTACACAGTCTTGCAAGTTGAGAAAGTTTTCTCTATGCATCTTGGGTAGGTTAGTATCTTACCTAGAGTGTTAGGTCTCGGCTCTGGTCCTGAAGAGACAGTGGTGGCTTCAGGGCAGAAGCAGTACTGTGTGACTTTTTTGTTTACCTTATCATAGCAAGCCCTGAGCTGCTTCTCAGCAAAGCTTCCTCTCCTAGTGACCTGTGACTTCCAACCATATGTCTCAGAGCTCATCTCAGTTAGTTCATCACTGTTCTCGTTCACTCACTTCTTCTCCTGGCCTTTTAAAACCCCTGCTGTACGTGTATACTTGCTTGGTTATACTAACTTCTAAGATGTTTAAGCTTTAGCTCTTTCCTGGAACCCTAGGAAACTTCCTGATATATATATATATCTGCACTTTGTGCATATTTCTTCTACTGCAAACTTAGGACTACATAAATCCAGAGAGTAAATGATGCTTTTAAATACCTTTTAAATGAATAGACAAATTAACAGTACTGAAAATCCAGACTATATGTGAGCCTTCATCAACTCCTTCCAACTCATTCCTCTCTCAAGGGTATCATGAATCTCACATTCCTATTTGGGCTTCTCTCATTCATGTTAGCTTGTCACACTCACAAGCTTCAAGCTTCGCCTGGTCACTTCAGTCAAATTGTGTACATACAAGTATCCTTATACTGATGGAGTAGGGTGTATATAGATTAGGAATATATATGTATATACATATATCCATGCAATAACAATTAATAAAGAACAGAGTCCATACACTTGAAGAAGAGAGGGGAGGTGTATGTAGGAGAGTTTGGAGGGAGAAAAGGGAAGGGAAAATGTAATTATATTTAATCTCAACTATAAAATTGAAAAATAGAGATAGGTAGGTGTGTGTGTATGTGTGTGTGTCTGCTTGTATGTATATATCTATAACTGAGAGTAAGAGTTAGAGACAGAGACACAGAGAGGGACAGAAACAGACAGAAAGAGATAGACCAGACTCCGAAAGACAGAGACACACAGAGAGATACACAGAGAGAGACACACAGAGAAAAGAGGGACAGACACACACAGAGACAGAGAGACACGGAGAGATGCAAAGAGACAGGAAGAGATAGAGAGGCATATGTATATATGTATATATATATGTATGTATATATGTATATTTATACTTATATTTCAAATTCTGCCTTTTTGAGGCAATGAAGTTAATAAGACTTAACAAGTTTTTGTACCTAGACGCGTTCTACAAGACCTTGGAGCAGCATGCATGAACACCTTATTGCTTTTAGCAGTGGGCAATCTGTAGTATAAGGCTTTCTGTCAGTGACTTGCTGATGCTTGTGATGGAACCCATGGGATTTATTTCCTGCAATGAAGATGCTCCACTGGGTTTGGCTGGCCCGTGCTTTCTTTCAAGGATCTGTAGAATTGTGTTTAGTGAAAGGCCCGATGCTGCACTCTAACTTCCTTTCGGTCCCATTCACAAGGAGTCTTGGAACTCGGCCCATTCGATAGAAAGGACTTTTGATTCACAGCTCAGAACACTTTTGCTTATTTTTGTCTGCTGATAAATACGGGCAGACATTCACACTCTACCAGCATGCTTGGCCTGCCCCTATAGTGTAGCGAAACCAGTCAGCCAGTGTTTAAAGTGAAGGGCATTTAATACATGCAGACAAAGGAGATTGTGTAAAGCATACATTCTTGGCTAATTTTCATGTCCATCTTCCCCAGAGAATGTCTTCTTTGTGCTGTTGAGTCAAAAATGACTAAAGAGAACATCGATATTCTGAGGAGACATTCAGATATTGGAAGAGAGGAGTTTTTACTGGCAAGTTTCCTTCTTAAGACAGCTGTGTAACCGTTAACTCACACGGACATCCACACATCTGTTAAAGGCTGCTCCCCACCACTCTGACAGTTAGGATTTTATCTCTTCACCATTAAGATTTCTCCAGAGAGCGCAGCACTGCATCATTTTGACAAATATGAATGGAAGAAGGTGAACACGGCTCATTTCAAAAACCCTTCAGGGTGAATGCCTTTAACCAGGCTCCTGTTTCCAGAGACCATCTTCCCATCATCCCTTACGATCTATCAATGCTCCTTTACTCCTGTATTTTATATAATGTGGAATTCTCCCCTCGGTGGCGCTTACTGTGCCGGGATCTGCAGCTACGCCGACAGATATTATCGCCCACTGGGTCCCACATTCTTGGCTGTGGAAAAACAAGAGGCCTGTGCTCCTCTACTCACCAACCGGGGAGCTCAGATCTCTGGCTTTCTCTGTTTTCTGGGAACCCCTTTCCCTGAAAGGCATGTCCTTATGTTTTACCCAGAGACATGGATGGCCATGGAGAATAATTTATTGTGCCAGTTTGCTGAACCCACCTTTGACAGTTTGAGAAATGATTTATTAGCTATCGGGATAGAAGGAATATGAAATGACTGTGCATGTGCCTGTAATCTCAGTGCCCATGGAGCAGAGACGGGAGGAACGCAGGTTCAAGTCCAGCTGCGGCTACAGCTGGAGCTCTGCAGCTGGGTGATGGGAAGAAACCACGAGTCGTGGTGGCGCACACTTTTAATTCCAGCACCTGGGAAGCAGGAGCAGGTGATCTCTGGGAGTTTGAGGCCAGCTGGGTCTACACAGCAGATTCCAGGTCAACCATGGTTATATGGTGTGACCATGTTGGTTTCAAACCAACACACAAGCAAACAAATTAACAACAGGAAAAAGCAACAAACTATCAAAGAATCTTGTGACTTATAGAGAGACTGATCAATCCATGGGCGTACGGCTTGTGGCCAAAGATTTTTGCTTTCATAAACTGATGTCTGCAATTTCACACGGCTGAAAAATATAATGAAAAGGTTGATAATATTACTCTGACAATCGGAAATAATGTGGATTCACACTTTAATGTTTACAAAAAAGCTGTGTTGGCGTAGTCATGACCAATTGTCACTTTATAGTGTGCCACTGTGACACTGAGCCAAGCATATTGTAGAATGGCTGTGGCGGAGATCACATGACTGGCAAACTGCAAATGTTTACTCGCTGCTATTTGCATGGTACGCAGACCATTGGGCTACATTACACTACTGCAGAACAATTACATCAGTGCTACTCAAATATTTAATTGTAAAATAAACATCCATACTATAATGTCTAATAAAACAATTATGAGAATCCACATATTTTTATTTTTTCCCTTGTATAATTTTTGGTTCCTTATCCTGTGAAAATGTATGCTTCCCTAGAGCAAAAAGTTGGCACCTACTTGTTTATAATTTAGCTTTAGGCTCCAAAACACTACCTGGCATTTAGCAGTTGCTCAGTAAGCAGCAATGGTTGTTGGGTGAAGACTGTAGGAGGTGCATATGTAAAAACAGCTGCTATAAAGTCATTCTTGATCATGCATTTATGCTAAACACTAGGATGAGGGTTTTTTTTGTTTGCTTTATTTTTTTCTTTCATTTCATATGTCAACATAAAAATTTTACCTGTTAGTGAGTTACATGCACACTGTATAATGTACAAATCAGGGCAAACCTATCTAACATGCTGATCTTACAACAGTGGTGTGGCTACAGTTAGCAATTATATGCTGAATATGTTCAAAAACCTTGAGGAAGGGAATTCTGAATGTTTGCACTAGGTAGAAGTGATAAAAGTTTGAGGAAGGCATTTTTTCTTTATATGAAGTCTTATTTAATAATCGTGAAGTCAGTTTACAAAGATACATCATCACCCCTGTGACACGGAGGAAGAGGAGGAAGAGAAGGAGGGGGAGGAGGGGGAGGAGGAAGGGGAGGAGGAGGAAGAGGAGGAGGAGGAGGAGGAGGAGGAGGAGGAACATTTTCAGAGACTTGTCACTTGTCTAATGTCACAAAGCAAGGAAGTCAGATTAGAGAGCAAAAACTCTGTTAGGTTCCGTAGTCTAAGCTTCAGCCAGGAGTTAACCACATTCTCTTCCTAAAATTTTAAAGCTATTTATTTATTCAGATAAGAGTGAAGAGGGCAGGAAAACTTCAGAAAACAAAACAACTGATTGTTGTGGTTTGCTGACAATGTTTTTTTCCTTCCTTATACATTCTCATCCATAATTTTCTTCATTGCCTAAAATGAAGAGACTTCTTTTTCTTTAATTTTACAGTAAGGTATGGATGCTCTTTAAGATTTGGAGAGAAGCAAGGTTTCTCTGACTTCTGTAGACTGCTTCTTGCTCCTTCTAGGGCTTGGGTGCAGATGAAACAGTTGCCTGCCTGGTCTTGCAGTGACTGTCCTGTGGACATGCAGTATTAGGCTCTAGTTACTTTTGAACACTGCCTTGTTCTGAGATGAGAAGCGATGTTGGTGAGTCACAGGGTGGGGGACACTGGTTCACAGCCTCTCGAAGTTCAGATGTCCCATGTGCTTGTCTCGGAAGGCTGCATGACATTATCTACTCATATTTGGTCACATGGGTCCAGCTTGTCTTCCTCACATGATCAATCATACATGGATTTTTATCTCCCCGACATCTATCAGCATAGTACTTGGCATATACAAGATTGTCTAGCTCTTCTGTTTTAGAATAGAATTAGGTCTTAGGAACCCCAATCAGTAAAAAGGAAATGGGAAGGAGGAAAGGAATGGAAAACTGATGATCTTTTGGGTCAGTTCAAGGTTCTTTCTTTCTCTTAATTGTGTGTCAGTGACTGTGGTGTTCGTGCTGATGTGTAAGCCAGAGACCTTCCACATGCCCTACCCTACACTATCGATGAAATGGAGAGGGAGTTTCCTTTGGAACAGGCTGGGATGAGAGCAATTAAATGGTTGAACTAATGTGTTTAAACTGTCGGTATGCCACCAGCTTCCGAATGTGTCAAGCAGCTGACAGTTTCCTGCAGGTAAGAGCACTACAAGTTTCAAACAACGGGGTTTGAGTTTCTAGCTAGGTGAGGAAAGTTGGAGATTTCAAACATCCCAGGCTGTTTCAAAGGGCTTTTTAGAAATTCCTGGCATGTCTAGACACTCCCATCAGAATTCCTGAGGGCTCTGTTGTTCAGGCTTGTTCAGAACGAGTTAAGGGGGCTTTCTAGATGCTTATAATTGAGTTGTTTTCTTCAAGGGCACTTTACTGACTTTTGAATTACAAGCAACCCTGATCATCACCATCTCTGGGACTTTACGTGGATGAAATGGGAGCTTGTAAACGATAGTTCTGGTTTAAGTCTGAAATATTGTTCAATAGATTCCATCGTGATCTTTCCTGTTGATGAGGATTCCACAGGAATGTATTATACTTTATTCAGTCTAGCAGTGATAGAAATTGCATTTCTGTCCAGTGACTAAGATCCAAACAACTTTACTGACATTTTAAAAAATGTATCATCTGTGCACATGCAGTTGAAGTGACATTTGCTTAAAGACACCTTATAAGGCTATGTGTGAGGGAGTGACCCTTTCCCAAGAGCACTATTGTGCTTGCACACTTCTATCAGAAAAGAAAAACAGAAACAAAAAAAAAAACACTTCTTTCTCCTGCTTTCCTTCCTTGCAGACTCCAAAAATTGATGTGAAACATCCATTTTCTCGTTGAAATTTGTGACTTCTAAAAATCCCCCCCCCCCCCGGCATCCTGATGTAGCCTCAGAAAATCAGACAGCTGTTATTACAAACAGAGACCGCTCTGCTCAGACCTTGAATAGACAATTATAAATGTCTGAATTCTTTCCTTTCTTGTGGCGGCTGCTTTTTAGATGTGGAATAAAGCCATACTAAACGAGAGGATGCTTGAGTAGTAGTTAGTAGCCTGTTCTTGCCACATCCATAAATCTTGTTAAATTTTCTTTCACTGTCTACAGTAACTTTCCATTTTATAAGATTTTTAGCTGACCAGGAGTGTCATTTATATAACAGTCTTAAAGCTTGTAAAGACACAGGGACCATGGGATTTGGTTCTGTCCCACAGCCGACAGGTGAGAGAAGGCGTGAATTAGTGAGTGACCTTCCCAAGGACATTTGCCTACTCACTAGGGCAGCCTGCTGAGTGAACTGTTTGCTTTTCTGATTTTGTAGATGGCCGGCCTCGACCTATCATTCTCTGGGACTCATCTCTAGTACCTTCAAGCAATGCTAGCCATTCTTCTGTTAAGATCACCTGGGGAACTTACCAGCAGTTGCTAAAACAGAAGTGCTGGCTGAACGGCCGGGTTCCCAGACCTGAATGGGGCTGCACTGAAGTCCATCACCATGAGTGGTCCAAGATGGCTCTCTTTGATTTTTTGTTACAGGTAAGTTTATCCAATCCCCTGTGGTGATCTAAGACCGATAGTGTTGTAAGGCCTCAAAGGAAACTTCAGCAACTGGAGTGTCTACGAAGTTGTACTTTAAGTTATCACATTGTTAAATAGTAATTGGGAGAGGATTTAAGACTTACAAGTCTTAGAACGCTTGTAGAAAACATCCTCCTTTTGGTGAGTACCTTTTCTGTCTGCGTCTAACTAGAAGGAAGGAAACAGGAGTGGAAACATAGACGGAAGACTGTAGAGTGATTTCAAGTCCAGTCTAGGGAACATGACCCTCTGTTTTAAAAGCAAAACAGAAAAAGTAGAGAAAGCACTAGCTTAGTCACTGTCTAGGGGACAAACTGTTGACCCAGAGAATTGTCTCCCTTGTCAGTGATGCAGAGTGGAAAGTGAAGACTAAGCCAGCGTTTAATGGAGTGGAGAGGCAGCCAACAGCCACTTGGCTGTTGAACAGTGAGTCTAGCTCTGAAGTATAGATAGGTTATGTATTATGTATGGATTATCTCATTTGTAAGCTTACTCAGTATATGAAGGCTGTGAAGTAAGCTCCCTTCTCTATATTGCATGTAGGGGAACGGAGGCATGGAAACAATATGTATTCTGACAGCTTACTTGCAAACTGACAAATTAGCCCACTGCGGAACGACTGATGCTAGTGAAGTCATGAAACCCTTGGGACTGACACATGTGAATTTCACACTTAGGATAGAGCCACTCTTATCCACTTCATGCCTCCTTGTATCTCTGTGCGGTGATATAGCAGTGCTCTGGAGAATGTTTCTGATGACGTGTTAGTCTCTCATATGGAACCCTAACCTCGTAATCTCCAGTCTTCCCACTGACTCCTAGCAAACCTGACTAATGTTTGCCTTAGAAGGATGTGCGATTTTAGTATTCTGGCAAGGATGCAAACATCCCCCACATTCCAGAATAAGATGCATTTGTATCTTCCAGAGCAGTTTACCACACCAACAAGTGTGACAGTAGTGCTGCCCAGGGTCTGAAGGACAGCTTCATGACAGCACTTGCCTACGATGGGTGAAAAACCTTAGTATATTCTCACTACTACACAGGCAAAAACATAAGACAAAGCACAAACCCAAAGAGCGAGCTTGGTGTGCTGTGCAGAGATGCCCACGGAGAACTGTCTTTCAACACAGTGATCTCGAAGCTTGTCACTGATAGACACAGAACTACCTATAGCAAATGAAAGGCAAATCTATGATTTAGTGTTCTATATTTTAAATCTGAAACCCTCAAGTAAATCTCATTCTGACCTAACCTTCATTTGTTATTCAACCAAAGAGAAAACACACACACACACACACACACACACACACACACACACACACACACACACACACATTCACACACAACCTATGATCATTATAAAAGTACTATAAAGTAATTATACCCACTACCACACTCCAAAGCCTTTTGGCCTTTGCTTTCTTCTGGAAGTGTAATGGTTAGGAAACTATAGTATATGAAATAAAAGCCAGATCCACGTCAGAATTGGTGCCTAAATATTAGTTTTGACTGTTCTGATGTCAAAGGAGGGAGAACACATGCCACCAAATAGTGAAGAGAAAGTGTTTGAGTAGAAGTTTGGGGGGTAAAATCAAGACACTGTATAAAAGCCTGAGAAGATCATGGGTGTGATGACATTTAGTGGTGTTTAATCATCTTAAATAAGCCATTTAAAGCAGAGTCTTTGTTTAAGCAAATATTGGGGCTTCCTGCTTTGGACATAGGAAGTAGCAAAAAGGAAGGAGTCCTTTATACAAAGTATGTGTTGACTGTGTTGCTCTACTGTTCATTACCCTAACTGAGCCAGAACGAAGTCCAGCCAATGCACTTTAGCTTCTGAGAGCACTGGCAGCTTTACCCATGCAGGGACAGTGTCTGCTGCCTTGGGGATGAGTGTAAGCACATGGAGTCATCACTGGTGATTTTAAACATGTGCAAATATTCCATATACCTTGAAATAAGAATAATATGGTTCACCTACCACTCACAGAACATTTACGTTGTGTATCTGGTTCTGAGCACTAAGAAAGTAATTCCGGAACTAAGTCTGGTTGTTATTTATATTTTAGAGATGAGGAAGCTGGATCAAGCAGAAGTTTAGTAATCTTGCCAGGGTCACATGTTCGCTACTTCCTGGAGTCAAACCAGAAGTTCTGCTTTAAAAATCAAGCCTTCTTGATTCTTGAAGGGAACAACTGCCCCCTTCATGTCTTATACAGAGTTCCATCTCCAGTCACTGTTCCAAGTGAAAAATCTAGGAGCCATATGTGTGCTTCTGTGAGGGCCACATGGGTAGTGACCAATATCATTCATTGGCTCCTGTCTTAGCTCAAGGCTCTGTCCTTTCTCTCCTAGATGCCTCCCTTTAGCCCCTTCAAACTGTATGAGCTAAGATCACTTAAGGCAGAGGTTAGATATCTGCAGGGTGTGGCTCTCTCTGCTTCTGTAGTCTATGCAGTTACTCCCTTTGCCTGTGTTGGAAGCTTTTCCTCTTTGGTAATTCACGAGGAAGAAGTCTGGGCAAGGATTTACCACAACTTGCTCAAACTGTAATACCGAGTGGAAGCTCCTAACTCTAGTTTAAAAGCTCTGTATAGAACTCAGAATATCATTTATTAATGATTAATTTAAATAGTATTTGCAAATACACACACACACACACACAGAGGCAGAGATAATGTTTTGTGTGTTGTGTGGGAATATCACCTGCCAATAAAAATCTTATAGCCAATAAGCTGAGGCACGATTAAAAGGTGGGACATCTGGCAGAGACAGGGGTGGGTGAGAACTCTGGGAGATAGTCAGAGGGGAAGGTTCCCTGCCCTGACTCAGAGGAAGTTGGACATATGCACTGAGGAGAGGTAACTAGCCATGTGGCAGACACAGACTAAATATGTTATGAGTTGGTGGGAACAAGCCTAGCTTATGGCCTAGTCATTTCGAACTAATACTGAACCTCTGTGTTGTTATTGGGGAACTGGATCATGAGTAGAAAAGCCCACAGTTACATATACATGCATTCATACATACATACATACATACATACATACATACATTCATACATACATCATATATACATACACACATACATACATGCATACACACATATGCAAATGGCATCTGTTGGGAGAGATTACAGTTTTTCTTTACTTTTCATTATTTATTTCTATCAGTGAACAGGCGAGATGCTCATCTCCTTTAGACAGTGCGTCATTTTACCATTTTGTGTCAGGTCTGATGGTTGCTGCTTCCCTCTTCCCCACTGTGGGAAGCAGAAGGCAACGTGGTGTTTCTGCCAATCTGAAGGGTGATGAGGTCTTATTTGCATTTTTCAGTTTTACAGTGTGTGAGATTGAGAATATTATATATTCAGGTATTTTGTTTGCTTCCAGTAAATCTCTTGTTCACATTTTACAACTTTCCTTATTGACTAAAAACTTTGTATATTATGAGAAGGAAACCTATTCACGTCTGCATCAGGCAGCTTTCTGTGCCACAAACAAAGAGCTGAGACAATCAACTTATGAAGAGAAAAGACTTATGGCTCTCAGTTTTTAATGTTTCAGGCTGTGATTGCTCCATCCCATTGTTTTGGGCCTATGATAAGGGGGTAGATTGTGGAAAAAGTGTGTGGTGGGACAAACCTGCTTATCTCATGGGCAGTAAGTAGATGAGAGAGAGAACAGAGGGGCCAGCCTGCCGCAAAAGTCCTGTTTAAGTTTCCTCAGGACTGATGAATCTATGACCTATCCAAAGAATGATCTATCCAAATCCAGCTTGGTGAGCCAATGTGTTTACTGAGATTATAGGTAGACGGGGGTAAAGGGGTGGTCACTTACAATGGTGACAAAGCTGATACATCACTAGAAAGTGCCACCCCTTCATGGGTGAAGCCTACAGAAGCTGCATTATGAGGTTCAGCCCAGTTAAGTGTCCACCTCTTATGTATTCTAGTACCTCTCAAGATCAATGCGCACATTGGTTATGATAGTGTTGTTCGACTTTTTTCCTGGGGAGACATGAACAAATTCTGTTCAATCTATTTAGGGCATTGATGACAGATTGAAGAATCAATTCACCCAAGGCTCACTTTACAAACAAGTCCCTGGGGTTACTACAGATGGCATAGATGAAGGGTTAAAGAAACACGTGTGACTCAAAGGCAGTTGTATCACTGAAAGCCCAGCCCAGCATGGGTTAGAACTCATGGAAACTGCCTGTCTGGAGCTCTCTGTTGGACTTGTAGGCAGTTCCACCCACAAGAGTCTTTTCTTTCTCTAGAGATTGTTTACTGTTTACATGACCGCTGGGAGAGGCCTTGCTACTCCTTCTCTGAGTCTCTTGGGTCTCATTAGCCTTTCCCAACCTTTCCCACTTCCCACGGGAGTGAATGTTAAAATTCAGAGGTCATATTTGCCTCATAATATGCTCCTTCATTTCCTTCATTTCTTTTCTTTTCTTTTCTTTTTTTCGGAGCTGGGGACAGAACCCAGGGCCTTGAGCTTGCTAGACAAGTGCTCTACCACTCAGCTAAATCCCCAACCTCCGTTTCCTTCATTTCTAACTACATTTCTTCCACAGTTCCTGGTATTCCCTGGGCTTTTGTGGGGGTGTTGTAGATATGTTAGAGTTTTCTTCCATTTACGGCTGAACATTGAGTCCTTATACACAGAAACAATCTCTTGCTTACAGCGGGTAGACCAAGCGTGAGTTCTAGTGTCTATCACATAACAACAAAAAAGTTTCCCTCTAGGTCAAACCTGATAGCAGCAGTAATCTGTGGGTTTAAATACAAACACGTAGAAGGCAATTTGACAGGCATGCTATATCCATTGAACTAAACAACAGCATAGGGGCCTATCAGCTCTCCAGCCACAGATCCTTGCCTTAGTTTATTACCAACATGAATTCTCTTCGCTGGTGATAGCCTTAGGTCAAATCAGAAAGCAGTCGATTGAACCTTCAACAGTTATGCCACATTTTGCATGACATGTGGGTGGTGTATATGAAGAGTCCATATCTGAACAAGGGTTTTGGTGACAGTTCCTTCTGAACCTTTTGCATAGGACTTCCCAGAACTCTAAAGCCAGGCAATATAGAGGGGTCATCCATCTTAGTTGCAGCTTGAATTTTCAATATCCTAAAACCAAAAATGTGAAAGTCTTCAGCAATAGAGTCTTACTTTCTGGGAATCTTCTCTGAAGGGGGATCGAAGAACATTTTTATAGAATGGGAACAGAAAGTAAAGGGAATTGGGATGGGCTGTTGCATTGACCAGTCATATTTTGAAATAAGGGGTTAAGCAAGGAAGTTAACGTTGATGACTGGACCTTATCCAGGTCACCTGATTTCAGGGTCTTTGAGTCAGCCCTTGCAGTCAGGTCCCTTCCTGGACTCTGACCTGGAATTTTAGAACGATAAGAGGAAAAAGGAGTGGTCACGCTGTACACAGGCAACACATGATGACTTGTGTGCTTTAGTTTGGCTAACGGGATAACAGCATCTTCCCCCTTCACATCCTTTACTGGTGAGCACACAAACCTGAAACATCGGAAGAAGGAGGATAGAAGTTAGGTTCCAGGGCCTGGGCATACAACTTAGTTTTGATCCTGCTAGCAAGGAATTCATTCCTGAGATGGCTGAATTTAGGAAGCTACCACCTAGCCAACAGTTTATAGGTCTAAGCCATTCTTACATGTAACTTCCAACTTCACATAGCTTCAAATGCTGCAAAGAGTCTCAGTTGAGTAGTTTTCTTTATCAGGAGGTCTGTGGGCTTGTCTATGAGGGATTGCCTTGATCATTAGTGGATGTAAGGTGGTCCTGAGCTAAGAAAACCAGTCAAATATAAGCCTGAGAGTCAGCCATAGGGCGAGCTGGCTATCAGCATTTCTCTGTAGTTCCTGTATTGAGTTCCTGCCTTGACTTTTCACAGTGATAGACTGTGACCAGGACAGATAAGACAAAACACACTCTTTCCTCTACCAAATTGCTTTTGGTCAGAGTGTATCATAACAACAGAGAAGTAACTGGGACAGGAGGTAACTTATTTCTGGCACCAGGGTTTTCATTTAATAACCTATGGATTCTGAGTGGCCTTTTCTACTCAGAATCTTCAACATCTGTTTTCACTTCTCTTTTAGATGCGCTTCCAAGTTTGTAACACATTCAAGACACTCGAGGGCATTATGTAATGAAACCTTTTTATCGAGGGTAAGATGTCTTGAGACTTACCGCTGTCCACTTTAAGCAAGTGCCAATTGGTCTTTGGATTTCGCAGCTAGACTTATACTTTTCAAAAGTAGAGCGATCCTTTAGAAAAGGTCTTACAACTTGTATCAATTGTTTTATAAAAAGAGTGATGTCGAGTAGAGCAGAATGGATAGTAGGCATGGCCCTATTTAGCCTTCTTTAACCCACACATTCTCCGTAAGCTGTGCTGCTTTCTCATGTGGGGCACTGCTGTGTGGCCGCTATGCATCTCTCCATGTTAGATGGCTTCCTCTGGACTGCCTTGCAGTGCTTGGCTCACCCAGGTTATGGTTGTACCCTTACCTGTTGCTCAAGGCAGAACCATGGCTGCTATCAATCTGTCACCCATCTTTGCTGCTGCTGAAGGAACCGTGGGCTGGGTTGTTTTAGTTAAGGTTTCCATTGCTGTGAAGAGACACCACGATCAAGGCAACTCTTTTTTTCTTTTTTTTTCGGAGCTGGGGACCGAACCCAGGGCCTTGAGCTTGCTAGGCAAGCGCTCTACCACTGAGCTAAATCCCCAACCCAAGGCAACTCTTATAAAGGACAACATTTAATTGGGTTTAGCTTACAGATTCAGAAGTTCAGTCCATTATCATTAAGGCAGGAAGCACAGCAGCATCCAGGCAGGAATGGCATTAGAGGGGCTGAGAGTTCTAGATCTTGCTCCAAAGGAAGCCAGGAGCAGACTTCTAAGAAGCTGGGAGGAAGGTCTCAAAGCCACCCCTACAGTGGTACACTTTCTCCAACAAGGCCACACCCCCTAATAGTGCCACTCCCTGGGACAAACGTATTCAAACCACCACAGTGTTACAATTTCCACACCCAGTATATTTTCTCATGGGGAGAAATGTGCACAGAATACTCTGGAGGAGGCAATAATTGCCTACTTCTAAGACAAATCTCTTTTAACGGTACCACTCTGTCTTCCATTCCCTCTCTCATGCCTTTGGTGAACTGCTGCTTTGGCCTTAAAGCTTTCCCAAGGTTCCCTCCATGGCATGCAGCTTCTGTTAATATTTACCTGAGGGACTCTGACTTTTTCACAAATTCATCACACTGGATATTGGGTTGTCCTGGACACACACCTTTGTGTAATTCCCAATTTAAAAATTTAAGTCGTTCAGATCTACTAGAATGTCTTCTACCTCACCATGATCATGCCTCACCTGTGGCTAAGTAAAGTAACAGAGCCCCTTGGGAATTAATCTCTTTCTTAGCTCGTCAGCAAACCCAAACCCATTAGGCTTGGTGAGCAAGCACCGGATGTTGTCTCCCTCACCCCCACTTTCCTCAGTAATAATCTTATTCCTGTCTTGTCTTCTAGTCCCTGATATTCATGGGGACCCATCTAGCTATAACCACCTGTTGGAGCCAGTTCACCGGGGACAAGTTCACTGTATTGTTTCAAGGGTGTGCGAGTAGTTACTCAGTGTCTTCAGGCCTTTCATACTCAGACTCATGCCATTCATTCTCATATCCCATGACCTCAAAAGCCTAATAAGCCAGGTTATGAGGGATTCTTTTATTTCTTGTTTAAAGGATGCTTTTCACAATTCAAGCATTGCAGATACAGAATTTTCTCATAATTATGGTTTCTTGTGTATAACTCTTCAGTAACGCTCCCTCCTGTGTACATGCTGAATTGGGATTTACCTCGTCCTCAGTCTAAGGGTTAGACTTCATGCTGCGGGACATCTTCTAGCACTTCTTCCTCACTCTCTCTCTCTGCATTGATTGATTCTGCTTCAGAGGTGGGGTTTTTAGGTCTCGGGAATGGGTGTTAAGCAAGCTACCAATTTTTATTCTCTATTTGTGCTGTAAAAAATGGTAAACTAACACTTTTTTCTCATCCTCTGTCTTTCATATTGTCTCCCAAATTGGAGGCTAATTTGAAGGACAACACAGACAAGTCCTTTTCTTGTAAGTCTTTCTTTGTCTGGGCAGATTGCTAAGCCTCAGTTGCATGTTTTATTGCTCCCCCCTCCAAGACCATAGAACATCACAACTGCCTATGATCCTAAACCATATGTGTAACTTTCAGAGACTGTGACATATTCTCTACTCCATCAGTCAACTTGGGTTTCTGCTTGTACTCACACAGCACATATGTCTCAGTCTTGGAGGTACACGGCTCTGGGCCACAGAGAGAAAGAGAGTCAGTCACCTTGAGTGTCCCCCCAAGGGTGCTCCACCCTGATATGGTTCAACCTTGGTTGTGGCTTAGGAGCTAGCTCCCAGTATGTGGTAGGAGAAAAGGGCCTGTGGTGAAGGTTGCAAGTGGATAACACAGGGATTTAGAGTTAAAGCTGGGAGCCAGGAACACTAGGGATAAGACAGAGAGACAGCCAAGAGGACCAGATAAGAGGAGGAAGAGGGCTCTTAGCCAGCTATAGCAAGCTGGTGCCCCTTCCTGAAGCTTTTGAGAAAAAAAAAGGAAGCCTCTATAGCCTTTTCAAATTCTCTTGCTTTGAAATGCAGCTAATTCTAAATCTAAGTTGAAACTGAGCATGACTTCTCAGAGGAACCTTCCACCTAAGAGATCACTCCAGCCGATCCCATTGACAGGTAGTTAAATATAAAGCTGTGACAGAGTTAACTCTGCCATGATAAAGATACAAGTTGCTCATGAAAATGTGAGAACAACGAGAACTTATTACATGAACAGTATATGAGACATTGCAATGTCAGAGGTAGCAACAGCAGCCTGTAACTAAGTTAGCAGTCAAATTAGTACCTGTCAGCACAAATCAGAGATCTCAGGGACGGGCTCTAACCACACCTAGCGAGATGTTTAGATCATGTTTAGGCTTGTTATCACCTCCATGGTTGACCAGGAAAACTTGGATGTGGGTGTTTATTGAGTTGACCCAATGTAGCCCAGAGAGTCAATCAATCTCAGGATAATTATCTTGTCATTTGTCCAGTTTTTACCACAGGCCTATAAAACCCCAGACAAGGAAGGTTTTGACATCTTTTTCTCTCTTGGAAATTCCTCCCACTCTTGAGCTTCCCTCACTATCCTCTCAATTTCTCATTTTTTTTCTAATTCCAAATAAAGCTTGTTTCTGCTGTGTATGTTCCCATGAGAGTTCATACTTTTAAACTCTAGTAGTGAGCATGAGAAAATAAATGTGCAGCACTGCCCCAGAGTGACTAACACCTTAGGCCCTTGGATTGTGCATAACTGGGGTGTTAAAGTGTCCATTGTTCTAAACCCCTTCTATCAGATGTGTGTAAGATTTCTCTCCTTTATGCAATTGCCACTATAGCAGGATAATAGGTCATACTCATGGGAACAATATATTGTGTTAGATTTCTCTTGTGGATGCTTCATCTACAGATGGATGAGCCTCAAGTACACCCATTGTAATTGCTGCATAAATGCTCATCCCAACTCTTCTCTGGTTTTGTGGGTCCTTGGGTGCCAGCTATCTTGTGTGACTTTTCCTGGATAGATGAGAGCAAATGTCCATGTATCTTAGGTAGGCCATTAGTGACAGACTAAAGAAATGATTCCACCCAATTCTAGCTTGCCAAATCAATTCATTTATTGGGGTTGCTTGTAGAAACATGGCCAATCCAAAGGCAACTGAACCACCGAAAAGCTCACACTGCTATGGATGATGGGTTCATGAAAGCAGCATCACTGGAACCCAGTGCCCAACTTGAAGGCCACAAAGAGTGTCCTCATTCTTCAGTCATTGTTTATTGCTCATACAGCCCTGGGAAGGTGCCTCGTAGGTCTTGTACTTAAATGTAAGTTTCATGAACTTCCTTTGCTTAGTAGACTTACCTTAGTAGGTCTCTTTAGCGTCCTAAGTTTTCGTTTTCTCTCCAGGAGGGAATGTTTCAATTAGAAGGAAATGGTTTTATAAAAGGCTGGAATCCCAAGCCAAGATTCTCTCTCTCTGCTACTAAGAAGTGTAAATAGACCCATTGCTAGCACCAGAGACTGGGTTATCATTGTGTTGTTTTGCTTATTAATCATGACCATTACCATAATGTTTTGCCTGGGGGGAAAGGCTATGCTAGACTATTTCCAATGAGTTGGTGCCTTGCCTTTAAATCTGATGGATGTAAGGTTTCATTACTTTCCTATAGCACATCACTGGGACTAATCCTTCTATGATTGGGCCTTTAAGAGACATTCTAGATTACTGTAATATTTTCCTTTTGATTCTCCTAATACCAAAGGAGCAGTTTTGCATTTCATGTAAGGTTATTTATAATTGGCTCTTTCACTTTTTATATTTAGCATCATAAATTGCTGTCAGAAATTGGAGTTTATGAAACAAAGTCTATAAAAACAGACCCATTCTTGAGTATCGTCTTAGTTAATGATTGGTAAAAATTTTTTCTATTCAATAACATGGAGTTGTTATTTAATCAGAAACATGCCTATAAAAGTGGAGCTTGGGAAAGCAGAGAGTAGATTTTGTGAACAATTTTAGACAAATTATGCCTGGAGCAAGCTATAGTCACTTGCTCTGTGATGCTGGAGCAAGGACCAGGGAACACAGAATGGTTGTTATTCTCTGCATACAGTGTTCATTTGTTTCACTCAATTAACAAATGTATAATTCAGAAAGGCTGAACCATATTACTGACTCTGTAAAGTGCAAAAGAGCCACAAGCCATCTTTTCTTCTCTAAGTGTGGGGCTATGAACTGCACAAATCAAAATTTATCACCATAGGGATGACAAAACAAAGAATTCTAGAAAATGCTTTGTGTCTCTAAGGTTTGTCCCAATTTCTCTCAAAAGATTAGATAAGAGGACTGACGTCAGCACACAAGAACCATGTCTCCTGAACTAGAAGCCTCTACTGTAGTGTTGGAAACTGAGGAGGAATTAATCTGCAGAATTTGAATGTCAACTACGACGCAGTCATTTCTTAGCTTTGAGAATCACTTAAGCTTTACTCTCCTCAGTTTCTCCATCTGTAAAATAGGACACTCACACCACATAGAGGGCTAATGAAAGAGCAAATTACTTTTATACATACCTTTATGTATTTAGAATGATGCTTGATACATATTCAGTATTATTTCATTAGTTATGCAAATTAAACACCTAGAAATTCAAATATGTGCATACAAGGTAAATAAATCAATCTCCTTATTATTTTATTCATTAAATTGCAAATCATTTACAAATATTTTAATTTATTGAATGCTTATGGACTGCTATACATCCCTTCTAGGTCTTTTCTTATTGTGGTTTAATTCTTTTTGACAACTCTGTCTTTCCTTATAAACTCTGGATTTCTGTTTTCAGCCACATGTTTAGGAATGGTGCATGCAGCTCTTGGGGCACTGTTTTTTGGGCAAGGAAAACTACCCAGTTACATGAAAATACTAAATCTGAAGTGTCAAACTATGATTGTTACAAGTGAAAGGAAAACTGCTTATAACACAGAAAGTAAATAATGTTAAAGAAAGGGAATTAGAAAAAAGAAACGGAAGAATCTAATGAAGAGAAAATGTTTGCCATCTTTTTATTGCTTGATGGACTTAGATTTTTTTCAGTCATTCTTTGAATGAGAAATTAATGAATGAATGTTTACATTAAGGGGATAGTAGTTGTGTATTCAGAAATATTTGCTTTCACTATTACCAAAACATTATAGCATGTTTCTTTCTACTTAGACTTTCCAGTTCTTCTTTTGTTCGAGACATAGAGGGGAATTTAATGCTGTACATAAAAAAGTTGAAAGAGATAATATCCTGCATTCAGAGTTACACAATTTAAAATGAGAGAAAGATAACCATAGTAGAATATATCACTGACCACAATTAAGTCTTAAATCTTATGGAAAGGAACGGGAAGCCATGAATTATTCTCAAATGGTTGGCTCAAGAAAGAAGTTAGGGAGTTTGGCATTTTATCTAGAAAAGCAGGACTCCACAGGAAGAGATTTTAATGGAGAAGAATCTTAACAAAGAGTTCAAAGTGTGAAAAAGTACCTTGAATGGGAAAATGATGCCTGAAGAAACTTCCTGTTTTCCAAATGTAGCTTTTGCGTAGATGGCTGTGAGTAATGGACTCATGGTGATAAACTCAACGATTAGCCACATTTTTCCTGTCTTGACAGCTGTCTCCTCCAGTTATCCTTGCCCCCTTTTCATCTGTGCATAAGGAATTTGCTCTAGGATGACCTCTATAGAGTTCCCCTTGCTTTGATCTTTGTAGGTTGAAAGCAAAATTCCAACCATCTTTCTCTCTCTCTCTCTCTGTTTCTGTGTGTGTGTGTGTGTGTGTGTGTGTGTGTGTGTGTGTGTGTGTGTGTATCTGTATGTGGGTGTGTATGCTCTCATACTGAGATGTTCACTAACTGGCCAGTTAGCTGCTGAGATTTTCCTGCCTCTCCCTGCCAGCACTGGGATCCCAAGTGTGTGGCACCCTAACTTTCCATGTGGGTTCTTGGGTCCTCATGTGCATAAGCACTTTACCCAGTGGACCTTCTTTCCAGTCTTACACCTCAACCATCTTTTATAGAAGGGAGAATTTGTTATCTTTTACAAACGAAGCTTTATTCGGTTTGACCATTCTCTGCAACTCTAAGAAAGATTCTGCTTATGGCCCCTTGATAGCTCATAAAGGACTCCCAAGCATCCTCTCCTCTTCTGCTGTCTCAGAGATCAAGGCTCTCACTTGCCAACATCAACAGCCAGCAAGAAAGACTTGTCACAGGTGGGCATTCTGGTGGCAGAAGGTAGAGTAGTCCAGGGTTCCAGACATCGAGACTTAACACAGTTTGGCTTAGCTTTTGTTGTTTTTCAGAATGAGAGCATTATCCATCTAAGTGATCTCTGGCCATGCATATGTAAATGATATCTTGCCCTGTTCGGCAAGTTCAAACAAATGGTGCAGTTTCTTGTTTACTTGATTGCAATAGTGAGGAAGGGGTGATGGCCTCAAATAATGTCTTAGGAACAAATGGGATTAGCTTCATATAGTGGTTAGCTCTCATGATGAATTGTCTAGGACCTAAAAAGTAGAGAGAGAGAGGAGCTAAGAGTCTGCAGAGCTATATTTCTCCTCCTTATTGTTTGTTGATATAGCATCCCAGTTCTCTTATGGGGAGTATGAAATAATCAGAATGGTTTCCTTGGCACCAGATCTCTTACTCAGGTAAAGGATGTATGGACTATGCTTTCTAAACATTAAAAGTGACTGAGTTCATAGAGATGTCATGTGCTCTCTAGAACAGTAGGCAGTGCCCTACCGAAGAACTATTGGCAGGCAATAGCTTCTGGGGAAAAGAGAACCGTCATTTGTTTGAGAGTGTGGCAACTGGCAGTGGATGATCAAACCCCCATGCTCATACTGGCAGCACTCATTGGACTTATTTGGCTGTTGACAAACAAACAAAGGTGATATGAAGTTGTAAGGGGACACGTTGGAAGGCATATAAGGGAAGCTGGAGTGGAATGGGGGCTGGATATAATCTTGTTTCCTTGTACACATAGATGAAATTTTCTAGATAAAAGAAACATTATTTTTAAAAACTGGCCAAGGTCAAACTTCATAGGGGGAGACATGCCAAACACTGACATTTATTATGGTTATTTTAGATTTATTATACTGTCTCGTTTCTCCAGTGAAATTCAAGAAAAATTATTTCAGCATGATCGATGCTTCTTAGTACATTTAATGGTTGTGCTTAGGAAGATAATGATGTTATCTTATTTAAGAATTCTTCCCAAGATCTCCCCTTCTTTTAAACTCATCTTGTGAAATTGCAATTTCGTTGTAATATCTAGTATCGTTTCTAATAACTGAGTGGACCGCCCAGAAACCTTGGTGTTTATGGGGCATCCACATGTGTTTCTTGCATTTTACTATTTAAGAAAGTAGAGAAATTGGACATGATGTAAAAGAAAGACTACCTACAAGATTGCTTAAAAGAACAAGAAATTTTTTTTTATTAGATGAAATGGATAAACCATGTAAGAATTATTGCTATAAGGAAGGTTTGGGGCTATTTTATGCTAGTTCTAAACAGATTTGAGCTGATTCATTTTTCTGTTTGAGCCGAGTCTTGCTGTGTATCCATGATTGTCTGAACCCTTCAGTCTGGTCACCTCAGTCTCCTGAGTGTGGGATTATAGGTGTGCTCCTTACGCCCAGCTAACTAACTCACTCGATTACTCTGTTACAGTACATTTAATTCATGACAGCTGACTTATAAATAAATCACACAATCGACTAGGCATTATTTTTGTGCATGCCTAGTTAAAGAATTTGCTTCCGATAGCAGTCAGTCCCTTAGGTTCTTACAATGCTTGGGGGTATTTTTATCAGCTCACTCTCTTGACCTACCTGCTTTTCTTCGTTACACAACCATGTTAAATCTGGAGGTTTCTACATTTGAGTCATCTTTTTTAGCCTTCCTTTGCTTTGTGCCTCACAGTCAAGCCGCAGCAGATTTTGACAGTTCTTCGAAACGACTCCCATATGCCTATCTGTCTCCCCTTCCTGTCAATGCACCTTAATCAGACTCTCTCCACATGAGTCAGATGCCATCTAAGCTCCCAACTGATCTCCTTGTCTTTCTCGGCTGCCATTTACTGTGCAAACCGTCACTGAATCGACCTCACAGAAAACTAAAATAATCTGTAAGGACTTCCATTTGATTGGGCAGTGAAGTTTAAATGCCTGAGGGCTTTTAGAGTTATTATGGAAGCCAGCATTATAGCTGAGTGATGGAGGACATGGTTAGCATGTGTGAGGACCTATCCTCGGGACCAAAGTAAATGAAGACATAAGGTGATTAAATGAAAAAAACATCAAAAATATACCAGCAGGTAAGGCATTGTAATGAACCTCAGAGTATCTGTCCACAATTCCCAGCTCATGACAGTCTTGTCCCTTCTCTAGTGCTACCTATTTCCTATGCCTTGTATTAATTTGGAGGAAGTCACAGACATTGTATTGCTTAATTTGTATGCATTTCGGCATGCATCACTAGAAGATAAAGCATATAAGCATATTACTATTAGCATGCCTCAAATTTTTAATCATTCCTGCCATATGCCAAAGCTTTTTATTTGTTTTAAATGGCATGGGTACTTACTTCAATTTGTTGGAAAACAGGCTTTCAATAAAGCCTATGCCATGTGATCAATTAGGATCTTAATATGTAAAACTCCAAGACTCTAAGCCTACATCTTTTTGTTTATTTTTATTTAGTTTTTGTTTCCATTTGCAAGATCATATGAGGCCAGTTTCCTTGGGCCTGTTGAGCAGGTGCAGGAGGGTGGGCTCTCATTTTTATATAGACAGGAAGACTATAACAAACACCTCTGGATGTATTTGGTAACTGATGGGCCCTTGATCTATAGACTAAAACAAATCAACATTTCACTCTTGGATTCTCTTAGTTGGGGGGGGGGATTCTGTCTGTTTTAAATCCAAAAGCACATGGCCCTACAAAGCAGGACACAACATTCCATCTTTCAGAATGATCTTGTCAATCTTTTTGCATATCTGCTTTCAGTCTTCTCTCTGAAGACTTGATTCCTGTCTTCTTCCTCATGCCCCACTCTTCTATCTTCTCCCAGATGTGATCCCTCTCGTGAAACCAACATGGGCTTTTTAGCTAGCTGGAAACCCGTCAACATGCATACACCCATGAGTTCATATACAGTAAGTGGATATGTGTGCATTTTTAAAAGGTGGCCCACTACACATTCAGGTGACTACATTTCTCTGCACCTTCCGTACCTTTAACAACTAAGGAAGGACAGGGGAAGGCTGAAGGTGAATAAAATGGAGGATATATTCCTAAGAACAGATCAAGAACAAGGCATTAACTGTGTGGGAGTGGCACCTGTCTTTAATCTCAGCATTTGGGAGGCAGAGGCAGATCTCTGAGTTCAGTGCCAGCTTGGTTTACAGAATGAGTTCTGGAACAGCTAGGGCTACACAGAGAAACTCTGTCTCAAAAAACAAACAAGCAACAAAAAAAAAACCAACAAAGAAAACAAAACTACACAACAACAACAACAAAACCAACCTCTCCTACCTCCAAAAAACAACCAACCAACCAACCAACCAACCAAGCCAGAACAAGACATTGACCAGGAAATGACCAGCTTGAAACCAGATTATTTTTTTTTTAATTTTATTTTTTATGTGTATGAGTGTTTGCTTGCATATATGTCTGTGTACCACATGCATGTCAGGATTCCATGGAGGTTGGAAAAGGGTGTTATATTTCCCCAAGAACTTGAGTTACAGAGGATGGGGAATCACCACATGGGTGCTAGAATCGAATCTTAGACTCTGGGTTCTCTGCAAGGACAGATCTTAACCACTGAGCCATCTCTCCAGGCCTGAAATCAGATCTTGATGTGGCAGATATTAAGAGCATGAATTCATTGATTGTGACCATTTTATTTATTTTTTAAGGAACATTTTATTTTATTTTATTTGAAGATTTATTCATTTATTATATATAAGTACACTGTAGCTGTCTTCAGATACTCCAGAAGAGGGCATCGGATCTCTTTACAGATGGTTGTGAGCCACCATGTGGTTGCTGGGAATTGAACTCAGGACCTCTGGAAGAGTAGTCGGGTGCTCTTAACTGCTGAGCCATCTCTCCAGCCCCCGATTGTGACCATTTTAATAACATAAAGAAGCTTAGCTTTGCTTTGCTTTCGAGGTATTTGATTTGAATAGGGTATATGATTTAAATGTGTATGTATGTATGTTTAATCAGCTATTCTGTTCCTGTTAGTGTGTTTCATCACTTCTTATGTTACTTTATATACCAAATTGGGAATTACAGACATCTAGAAAACCATGGGTGGGTTTTGATGAAAGCCAGTGTATCTTTATTGTGGGATTTCTATAACTTCTTGTTGGCTTCATTTGAGGTTTGAGGGCTTGCCTCTTGACATTGACAAAACATCCGCTCTGTGTTCTGTTTTTCAGTAGTGTTCCACTCCAGCTGTCTTTGTGGGTGTTCTTCTCATCTGCTTCCTCTTTAACCATTCATTGATACATCTTCTTTAAGAGGATAGCACCTTTAGATCTCACACCTCAAACTGCGTTCACTGGGAGGTCTTCCTTGGCAGAGATTGACAGGTTTTCTCTGACAATTAGGTCTTCTGGAGACCTTGGGAAGGGAGGAAGGAGAGAGTGGGTCTCTAGTTCAAAAGGCAAATGCTTTTCACTTTTATGAGCCTTAAATGGAAAACACTGCTGGTGCTAATGTTCTCTTCAATCATATAACAGGATGGGAAAACAAATATGTGTGCACTGAGCTATGATGATTTTTCCTTTCTACTTTGGTTTAGAAACCACATTCTCTCACTTCACATCATGTAAGCTATTTAATTGCTTTATGCTGGCTATGAGAAAGGAGGAGGAGGAGGGAGACGGGGGTGAACGGGAGGAGAGGGAGAGGGAGAGGGAGAGGGAGAGGGAGAGGGAGAGGGAGAGGGAGAGGGAGAGGGAGAGGGAGAGGGAGAGGGAGAGGGAGGAGAGGGAGAGTCGTCTTTAGCTACATTAACTCACACTTGGCTTATGAGCCAACAGCTGGCCTCAGCAGTCAACATCTACTTTTTTGGAGACAAGCTGGTTTCATTTTTCCCCTCTTTTCTTTTTAAGTTTTTAGAAAGGGTCTCACAGGCTGGCTTCAAACTCCTGATCTCTTTCCTTGGCGGTTCTCTTGTATGCTGGGGTTACAGGTTGGTACAATCATGTCTCCCACAGCCCACTTTCTTTTCATAATAATTTGTGCCTCAAAACCTATGCTCCACGTTAAGGAGCAAATAGCTTCCCGGGATGTTTGCTCCCAATGTGAAATATTTAAGAATATTAATGTATTTTTCTTCTAAATATTAAAAAATATTTAACTGTACATATTTACCTGCCACTGCGGTATTTCAATATCATATACAATTTGTGCTGTTGGAGGCAGATAACTGGAATCACCTCCATCTCTAATTTTGGAAAGTCCAAAATCTTCTCTAATAGCTGTTTGGAAATAAGCAATTAATTGTTGTCAACCACAGTTACATTACTGTGCCACACAACAATTCCTTATTCCTTCTACCAAGCTGCACCCCTGTGCCCATTAATCATCTTCTCTTATCATCCCTCCCCAACCCTTGCCAGTGTCTGGGAAATGCTCGTCCTCATGCACTTTCCATGACATCAACCTTTTAAGCTTCCACAGCTGGGTGGGACTCGTGGGATTTATCTTTCTATGCTTGACTTATTTCATGTAATATAATGTTCTCCAGTTTTGTCCATGTTGCCCAAAATAACAGGATTTTCGTCTCATCTATAATTCTCCATGTGTGACTCATGTTTTTATTCTCCATCCATCTGAATGGATGCATGATATAATTTCATGGTTTGGTTGCCACATGGAATATGGCAGAGACCATGGGACATAGATGTCCCTTGGACACACTGATTTCTTCTTTTTCTTTTTCTTTTTTTTCTTTTGGATTTGTACTCAGGTATAGGATCACTGAGTTATATGCAAGTATACATACACACACACACACACACACACACACATATATATATATATATACATATATATTTGTATTAATTTTCAGATACTCCTGTCCTTGATTTCTCTACACTAGGATGTTGGCTGACCTAGGTACTTGCTTTTATATTAAGTAAAACAGAGAAAGTCAAAATCATGAGATACATAATCTCTTTTTTTTTGTGATAACCAAGTATTTCCTGGTCACTTCTAATTTGATTGTTAGCTAGACGTGAAGAACATATTGATTAGTTATGTGCCTTGTAAAATTTATTTTCACAGTTGCCATGCACTTTCAGATAGTGCTGAGATTAATAATACACAGAATGTTTCAATCATAGCTGTAGTTATACCCAGGGCTGCTGAAGAGATGATGAGTTTGGAGAAGTCTGTGGTTCTCTATGTAGCCATCTGAGATTCAATGGCTGTTTAACACGTTGTGTGAACTAGCCCTTGCCTTGCTTTCTAATATCATTGCACGATTCTGATACCCACTTAACTAGCATGTTTCCGGGAAAGAGGAAATTTGTAGTTGGACTTCTGGATGAATCTGTTGTGAAGCAAATTAAAAACTCTGAACTCTCATTGGGACTGATGAATATCCATCTGCCCATTCTTCCAGATATTCCCTTGGAACCATTATAATGCATATAGTGTTATACATATACTTACATATATACTACTGTTTTTTATTTTAGTTTATTTTTTTAATTAGTGACTTTTTTATTGGACATTTTCTTTATTTACATTTCAAACGTTATCCCCTTTCCCGGTTTCCCCTCCAGAAACACCCTATCCCATCTCCCTCCTCCCCCACCCACCAACTCACCCACTCCCTCCTGCCTCCTGGCCCTGGAATTCCCCTACTCTGGGACATCGAGCTTTCAGAGGACCAAGGGCCTCTCCCCACTGATGCCCGACAAGGCCATCCTCTGCTACATATGCGACTAGAGCCATGGATTTATCCCTGTGTACTCTTTTGTTGGTAGTTCAGTCCATGAGCTCTGGGGTGTCTGGTTGGTTGGTATTGTTGTTCTTCCTGTGGGGCTGCAAACCCCTTCAGCTCCTTCAATCCTTTCTCTAACTCCTCCATTGGGGATCCTGTTCCCAGTTCAATGGTTGGCTGTGAGCAGTCGCCTCTATATTTGTCATGCTCTGGCAGAGCCTCTCAGGTGACAGCTATATCAGGCTCCTGTCAGCATGCACTTCTTGGCATTCGCAATACTACCTGGGATTGGTGATTGACTGTATGTGGGATGGATCCCCAGGTGGGTCAGTCTCTGGATGGCCTTTCCTTCAGTCTCTGCTCCACATTTTGTCTCTGTATTTCCTCCCATGAGTATTTTGTTCCCCCTTCTAAGAAGGACTGAAGCATCCACACTTTGGACTTCCTTCTTCTTGAGCTTCCTGTGCTCTGTGAATTGTATCTGTTATCCTCACGCTCTCCCTAGCCATGTTGATGTTGCCGTTTACAGACATTATTTACTAAAAGATACATGGAACTTCAAACACCATTTCTGTGACAAGATCAAATCAAATGGAATCTGGTCTGGGGCAATGCATTTTGCAGGCTTTTCAAGGAACCACAGGATCATAAGCTCTCCAAACTCATCATCTCTTCAGCAGCCCTGGGTATAACTACAGCTATGATTGAAACATTCTGTGTATTATTAATCTCAGCACTATCTGAAAGTGCATGGCAACTGTGAAAATAAATTTTACAAGGCACATAACTAATCAATATGCTCTTCACGTTGAGACTTGGTTTTTTCTCTCCATTTGCCATTTTCAGTGTGTTAGCATTTACACGAGTTAGTGAGTTTGTTAGTGTCTTAGCAAGAGTCAAGGTAGGCAGCGCAGTGCCAGGAAAAGCTCCAGTTTGTGTCCCTCTGCACAACACAGAAAAACACACAGAGAAAGTGCCAGATTCTCTCAAGAATGACGTTGGAGAAGTGACGCTTTATTAAATGTGAGCCTATAAGTACATACTTCTGAAATACCCGAGTGACAAGACAAGAATATCTACAGCAGTCTCATGTATTGTATCCCAAAGTTCAGTTGTGGTGAGACATTAGTAAGACAACAGATAGGGAAACACGGAAGTCTGGCTTCATCCCCACATCAGTGTTATCCGTATCGTGAACACATGTGGAGCCTGTCTTCATTAACAGTTATTAAGTATTCGTTCTTTATAAGATGGGAAGCACACTGGTATGACGTACAAAATTAGCCGTGCTCGGCACAAGAAGTGTAACACCCACGGTGGTAAGCCCATGGGTCTTCCTAGCGTGGCCCACCATGGCAGGCTGCTGTGGAAATCAGCTCTTGTTTCTCTTTTTGGGCGACTGTTACCCTCTTGGAATTGTTTTCTTTATTAGTATGTAATGACTGGGAATGCTGGTTTGGATTGCCTTGCAGCCTTCTTTTTTTGTTTTTGTTTTGTTTTGGAAAAAAATAGGTGTTTCAATCTCATTTTGTTTGTTTAGTTTTTAATTTTAAAGAAATTTTTACTAATTTTAAGTGTATGAGTGCTTTGTTTACATGTTTTAGAAAAATTAGCTGGTTACATATAAGGCTTTAATGTATGAGAAGCACAGATATGACTCCATCTTAGAATGGGAGATGCTGTATGTAGTAGATGGGAAAACAACTTTGAAAGCCAATTCAGGAAGCAAAACCAAAATGTTTTCAAAGGCTAGCAAACAATCAATTTGTCAGAATTAGTTACTGTTTTAATTGAGTTTCATGAAGCCAATGAGTCTAGGCAGCTGTCAGATTTGCCTCTTCAATTCGAGCCATGCCCAGAACGGTCTGAGCAGCATCTCCTAGTTCGTCTTTATTCTTGTCAATTTTCTCTTATCAGATTCACCTTATCGAGAAAAACAAAATTGGCAGGAATTCTTTGTAAACACTAGATATGAACAAATATCACTGTGCAAAAGACCAGTTTTCAGTGGCATCGCTCCTTCAGATGTAAACAAGCAGGAGGTTTGCTCCTTCGGAATCCTAGTTTATGGGAGCTGAAATGCTGCCTCGTCTCATCTGAGGGATGCATTTTTAAGGAGTTTTTTTTCTTAGATTAGGCATATTTCATTTCTAGTTTAAATTTCTTAGTATAAATTCTTAAGGGAAAAATTAGATTGTTTTATCTTCATTTTGTTTGCTTAGTTTTTAATTTTAAAGACCTTTCATTTTAAGTGTGTGAGTGTTTTGTTACATATATGTGTACCACCCGTGTGCCTGGGACCCAGGGAGGACAGAAGAGGGCATTGGATCCCCTGACACTGAAAGTATGTACTGTTGGGAGCCACTGTGTCGGGGCTGGGAATTGAACCTGAGTCCTTTGGGTGAGTAGCAGTCCTCTTAATCCCTGAGTCATCTTTCCAGACCCCTCTTCCTGTGTTAGATTTCTCTACTTAATATAAATTCAGTCTACAAATCAGAACTTCACAGGATATAAAAATACTTCTCTTTTTCTGTTTGTTCATTTGAGTGCTTTTTAAAACTCACTGCAGGAAGGTGGGTGTGTCTCGGGCAGAATTTATTTTTGTGCAGCTCTGCTTGTTCAAATTATAGAAAGTGAATTTCTTTCCCTAAAAATAGGCTGTTGGTTGCCTAGTGCCTTTATCCAGAGCCTTTCTATGAGACAGTGAAGCTTTTTAACATTGTATCCTAAGTACTTCCCAGCATTGAACATTGAACAGAGAAATAATACTACGTCTTTCCGTGTGAATCTGTAATATGGAAGAAACTAGAGATCCGTCCTGAGTTGGTGCCCATTGATAGCGATTTAAATGTGAAATTCTGGGGTGGAGGTGGATTAGAGCAGCTCACAGACACAAGAACTGAGAGCCCGTGCTCCTTGGTAGATGTTAGACACAGAAGAGCATTGTTACATTTCTCATCATTCCTCAACTGCCCTGCTAGTCATGTGAACCTGCTTATTGGTTGTCATGGCAGCACGGAACACAAGTGAAATTGATGGCTTGCTTCATGATGTGACACAGTTCCCAAGTGGTATATGTGCAGGACGGGGAGAAGACATTCCTCCTCTCCCTTCCCCTCCTCCTCTCCCTCTCCTTCTCCCTCTCCCTCTTCCTCTCTTTCTCCCTCCCCTTTCCTCTTTTTTCTCTCCTCTCTCTCCTCTTCAGAATTTTGCTTTCTGTAGCTCCCTGAAGGAAGAAGCTGTGCCTGTATTAACAGGCACCACAGATGCTGTGGTGTTTGTCTAAGATTGGTCTTCTTATGATGAAGTTATCTTCCTCATTAGATGGTAGGGAACCAATTCTGCAGCATCACAAATACGCAAAGGTTTATATAGGACACAACCCCAGAGCACATTTCCCACGTGAGTTTCTCTGACAAACAAGCCCGAATGTTTTGTATTTTCTTATGCTTGGAGTGCTTCGAGTAAATTTGACTCTGTGTCTGCCTTTTGAAATTAATTGTTGAAGGTAAGGCCTATTTTTTACCCTTTTTTTTTCAACAAGCAAGTGAGATGTTCAATCAAATAATTGAAAGTCAGAGGAACTCTGCCAGGAAACTGCCAGCCATATAAAAGAAAGAATTTTCTTCTGGGATTTCCATTTCACCTGCCTGTTATGCTAATGTAATGCAAGGCATTATGGTAGATTTTCTACCAGATGCAGAATTCATGATCCATGGTTAGTACAGTTAAACCAAAGACAGACACTAGCCAAAAGCAAAGAGGCATCTGGTGGCTTGCTCTTGACAGCTCTTTTATAAGTTCCTCTCCCCTTGGCATAGCTAACACTTTACTGTGCTTGCTTTTCTCAATACAAGGTAGTCCTTTGTTGAAGGTCTGTACATAGTCAAATCCAAATTGAGTTGCAACATTCAGCAGGGTTGATTCATTAAGGGCTACTCGCTACAACATGCTAGCCTTTGGGTAAATCATTGTGCAGAATTTCTGTTTATCTACATACTTTCTTGAATATTCGAGCTTCCCCCCTTAAATTTGGGTTCAAAAGATGACAGTTGTTTAATGTTTGAGCAAGGTGTGGGGGTACACATCTTTAACCCTCGAATTTGGGAGGCAGAAGTGGGTGAATCTCTCTTCTATTTCACAAGTTCTAGGACAGGCAGGGTTGTATAGACAGATTCTGGATCAAAAAGTTTAAACTAAAACCAAGTAAATTGATTGAAGTCAGTAAGACTCTTGAGAGGAGCTGGGGAGATAATTTAGTTGGTACAATGTTTTCATGAAGGCTTGGATTTGCATGTTTAATTGCCATATAAAAGATGGTAGTGGGTATACATCTGTAACCCCAGAAAGGGAAGTGTGGGGCGTAGGGAGGCAGAGGCTCACCACCCAGCCAGCCTCGACCAATCAGAGACAGAGGCTCATCAGCCAGCCAGCATAGACCAATCAGAGGCAGAGGCTCACCACCCAGCCAGCCTGGACCAATCAGAGACAGAGGCTCATCAGCCAGCCAGCCTAGATTCATCTATGAGCTCCAGGTTCAGTGAGAGATTTTTGTGAAACACTAACAGGGAGAGTGACAGGAAAAGATACTGAAGTCAGTCTTTAGCTTCCACGTTGACCTACACATATGAACAAATATACCTACATGCATGTGTACACATGCAAATTAATATATATATTATATATATCCCCTCCACAAAGAATATTAAGATTCTGACTCATTAAACAAGAAATACAGACATGCACACCTATGTTCATGCAGACTAGTTAAGAATGAAGAAAGAAAAGTTGGTAGATACCAATGTGCAGGTTTATCTAACTTGGCTGGTTTATGCTATAACATGTGGATGATGGGAGTTCACTGTCGGTGTAGGTGAGAACATCCTCATTATAGTCTTCCTTCAGCTTCCCAGCATGCTCTGTTTCACTTCTCATTCTTTTAATGATTTCCCCTGATGTTCTGCTCACTGGCATTCGGTCCTTTTGGTTCAATGTGAGAGAATGGCAAAGTTTTCAGATAAGTCTATTTTCAGAGTTTTTCACACGGGCATGACATTTTTTTTTTTTAAAGATTTTTATTTATTTTACGTATGTGAGTACACTGTAGAGTGAGTACACTGTAGCTGTCTTCAGACACACCAGAAGAGGGCTTCAGATCCCATTACAAATGAGCCATCATGTGGTTGCTGGGAATTGAATTCAGGACCTCTGGAAGAGCAGTCGGAACTCTTAACCGCTGAGACATCTCTCCAGTCCCGGGCATGACACTTTAACTTCTCTTGGCTTCATGTTCTCTTTGGTTCCAGCAGTGCACTCCAACTGTACTGTCCAGTGTCGCCCAGGGACCCAGGCCACTTCATACCAGCCCAAAGGAGGACATAGGCCACTTCACCCCGCTTCATACCAGTCCACAACGCCAGTGCAAACAGTGCCTGTGAGCACCGTGAGAAGCACCCCTAGCATTTTTGCAGAGCACTTTTGCCCACTGAGTGTAATGAAGTATTTCTTCTCCAGCTCCTGCTCCCTGGCTCTTTAAACTCAAGTCTTATGACTTTGCCTCCGTGCATTTTTCCTTGTTGTTCTGGCCTGAAGTTCTTTGTACTTCTGCTGAAACTCTTGTAATCAACACTAATTGCCTGCAGAATCATTTAACGTTTTATGGAAATGTAAACAAATGCTTCTTTTGCCTCAGACGGGAGACAGTACCCGAAAGATAGTATCAGGATGGATGAGAGCATGGTGCTCTGAAGACAGCTTTTACTTCCGGGTTAGAATCCTGAGTTCTCCTCTTTGTGAGAAGAGGGGAGCCCAGAGGAGTTACCTGCCTCTTCCTTATCATAGCTCAGTTTCTTCGTTTAATTTCTGTTGCTTTGTTTGGACATGGTATGCAATTAGTTGTTTAATCCTATTACTTTGACAATATAAATAAACTCACCCAAGTCCTTGATGTGCCTAGTTTTGAACACCCGGATAGGGTGTGGTTTTGTGGAAAACGGAAGTGGTTTTCTGCAGACCTCTAATGGCTCTTCAGAGCCACGCCATGAGCAGAGGCTTCCTCAGTTTAGGTGCAGTAAGAGAACATAAGTCACTTAGAAGATATCTTTTTTTCCCTAAAGACAAAATAATTGCTACCAAAGGAAAATAGAATTAAGGGGGAAAGCTCTTGAAGGAAATATATCTAAAAATATCTATCCCATCTCTTTAAAAAGTTTGGCAGGAACACCTGGATTTTTCTGAGTGTAATTTTAGTTAGGTAAACATTGAAAAGATATTTTTTTTTCTAAAAAAGGAAAGAGTACTTTTATGGAGAATGATGGTTGGCAGTCCTCTTCAACAGTAAACTGTTTTTTAAAAAATGATTCTTCTTGTACTGTAGAATAAGAAAGTATGAGTTCAGTCAGGGCCAGTGACATGCCTGGACCGGGTTGGTAAAAGTGCCTTGTGCCAAGCTTGATGATCTGAGTTCTATTTCTGGGACCCATATGGTGAAAGAATAGAGTTCATATCTGAAAGTTGTCCTTTGACTTCTACGTGTGGAGGGTGTCAGGCACATGCATTTGTACCATATGCATGCACCCAAATAAAGTAAATTAATAAAATAGTACGTACCATATGCGTGCACCCAAATAAAGTAAATTAATAAAATAGTAAGAACTCGAACAGTAATGGTGATTGATGTCATTATTGCTTATCTGAAAACATTTACCCACAATGGGCTTCTTTCCAGGATGCCCATTTAAGAACGGAGACACAGATTGGCACTGCGGGTACTTTACCATGCAATGCTTAAGTGTTTGCTTTAATGTGTGCACTAAACAAGCCCATTAAAATATCATCTGGGGTTCACAGCTTTGTAGAATGGGCTTTATTAGGCTTTAAAAATTGGTGAGCTATCTTGAAAGCACACAGAACTGTATTTGGTAAATACCTAAACCAGCTGCCAGGCTGATAATGCTGACTTTCAGGGACTATAAGGGATAAGAATTATACCAATATCCTTGTTATATTGAATGGGGACTCAGAGGAAAACTATGACAAAATTCTGAAATGACTTGGAGATTATAATTTAACAACTACATAAGCCATTGCTATACAAGGGCAAAGATATAAGGACGTGCATTACTCTAGCCAGAGAGCAACATAACTGGGTAAAACACATTATCCAAGGCCTTGCAGTCTGACTGTACATCCCTAGGTATGCATAGGCATACACTCGGCATGGTAATGTATTCACCAAGTACATGTTTGGATCGGAATAACATCGGTGGCATGATTTCCCAGAAGAGGAACTGGTCCTCAGTGGTGATGTTGGTCAGACTTGTCCAGCACAGCAGATTGTCAGAGAACTGGTGAAATCATCAGAATATCTCATGACTCAAAATTAGATTATATAGAACATTTTAGAACACACTGTAGGAAACAGTCAAATGGGACGGCTATAAAAACTAGGTCCTCTGTCATTCTTTCCAATTTCTAATTGCTCATGCTTTCATGAGGTTTAAAAATATCAACCATAAAATATAATTCTTATAAAGATGCTGACAGGGCTTAAATTCACGAGAGCTTATGATCAAACATGAACTCATTCAACATTCACGGCTTTTATTATAGTTTGGATCATAATTCTCCCATATGTTCTTTCTTCTGTGTTAAAGGCTTGGCCCCCAGTTTGTGGTACTGCTGGAAGGTAGGTATTGGATGTCTGAGTTCAAGGCCTGATTGGTCTACAGAGCAAGTTTCAGGATAGCCAAGGGCTACACAGAGAAACCCTGTCTCAAGCAGCAACAACAAACCAAACCAAACCAACCAAACCAAAAAAAAAAAAAAAAAAAAAAGTTTGTCCTTAAGAGTTAAATTCTAAATGTTTATTTTAGTATAGTAAAAATTGAAAACATTTCATTTCCTCATGAATATTAATATAGTTGAACATGAATATATGGTGGTGATAATGACAACTGGCCTCCAGCCAGTTTAAACTTGGCCCACAGTTTGGCAGACTTTAGTCCCTAGCTGACTGACGTCATTGCTTTTGGACTTGTAGGAAGGCAATGGTACAGGGAAGAGGAAGCTGAGAATCTGAGAAGAGTAGTGAGGCTCCAAATCCCCTTCTCTGGCCTACCCCGATCACTTAAGACCTAAGTCCCATCTTCTAAGGTTTCTACCACTTCAACAGTGTTAGCCTGGGAACTAAGTCTCTGCTAGATGGGCCTTTGGGGGAAGCACTCAGATCTAAAGTAAAGACTGTATGCCATATAATTAGGTCTGACCTGTGGCTCAAGGCCACAAACATCTTAGGATAGCTATGACTGTGGTCCCATTTGTTTGTAAATAACAATGTCATGCTTCAATGTCAGTGTACAGTATTTTATTAATCTCTCTACCAACTGTATAACATAAATAGGTCAAAGCTTACAGGTGACTAAACACAGTCAGTGACATGCAGGAATGTCTACCAAGGTTACCATCTAACAAGTATAGACCAGTGGTTTGACTAAATTCCTGAGCTCAGGTTTACTTCACTCTGATTATTAAGTATTACTTTTTTCTTGGTCAAAAACAGTGCAATGTGCTAATTAACCTTGCTACTTTTTTTTTTTTTTGAGTTCTGTAACAAGCCCCTAAAGTCTCTATAGCTTTGTCACACATTCAAAATGTAGCTGATGTTTCACTATTGGATCTCATACGTTCTGTAGAGTTCCTCTATCTTATTTCAGGTTCGCTCCTGCAGTACTGCAGTCCAGCACAATAGACTTTATAAGCCAACAAAGTAATAAGAGTCTGCAGGGCCCAAACCCAGGAAGAAAACAAGAGCTAGTCCCTGGGTCTGTAAAAACACCATGCTGACTTCTCTTTCCTGAAGAGCGAGAGACTCTGCTGGCCACATGCTTGCATGTGTCCGTGGGAACTGGGGATATCAAGGGTGGGGTCGCCTGAATTGGACGATCTGCTGTTAGCAGAAGCTGGAAATGTTTAGGACTACGTCTGAGTCAGAGGGCTTTGAACTGTGGATTTACTCTAACAGCTGCTTTTAATTAAAGCAGCCTGGCCTGCTTGGATTCTGGCAGGTCAGCTGTTCAGACAGCTCCCATTCTTTGGAACGGTTCTGACTTTCCCAAGCTTTTGCTCAGCATCTTGGATTTTGTTTTCATTTCCATTTTCAGATTTATAATCGCTTGGATACCAATTGCTGTGGATTCAGACCTCGCAAGGAAGACGCCTGTGTACAGAATGGACTGAGGCCAAACTGTGAGGACCAACGTTCTGTGACTTTAGCACACATTATCCAGCGAAAGAATGACCCAAGGCATTTGGTCTTCATCAACAATAAGGGCTTCTTTGACAGAAGCGAAGACAACTTGAACTTCAAATTGTTGGAAGGCATCAGAGAGTAAGTGTTGTGTTTATTGTGGAAGTCCCATCCCACTCTCTAGATTGTTCTGGAATTCTCTGTGTAGCTCAGGCTTTCCTGGAACTTGTTATCATTCAAGCTGACCTTAAACTTGCAGTTATCCTCCTGCTTCAGCTTTCAGGGGGCTAGAATTGCAGGAAGGATCTGGTATGCCCAAAATGAAGAGTACATTTTCTAATTGAGTGACATCTTGGAAGACCATGTATTTGTTAATAATTAGTAATGTTTTGTGAAAACTCGCACCTTGTGTTAGATATATTTAATTTCCAAAGAAACTATAAGTGTGGGAATAGGGATGCAGCCAGTACATCTACACCCACACAGCTCCTGCCACAGTCTGCCATCACTGCCATGGTCAACTTTCATTGTGAAGACCCATGTGGGTGAGGTTGGACATATGCAGGGCTGTCAGGAGGATGATAATCAGGTGACAGAGGCTCCATTGTGAGAGCACAGGATTGAACATGGCAGGAACAATAGAAATGTCTAAATCTGTAATCAACTATTTGGCCTGTCCATGGAACTAATACGCATGGTAGGATGCCGGATTCATGATTAACCCATGACTGTTATGGATATAGTTGGGAAAGAGCTCTCTGAAGGGTAGGGCACCAGAGGACAGCTGGCCCTTTAAACTGGGTAGGAGGACTTTTGAGTACTCAGAAGTCTTTTTTGGCAGACACACTGTGGGGCTGGGTCTTGAAAACTACAAAGGAGGGGCTGCAGGAAGCTAGACAAAGAAGAACTGTTGTACTCAAGATTGGCCCAAAACTCAGAGGTGACTCAAATCATTTGGGAGACATTTGGTAGGACTTAGAAAGGATATAGAGTAAACAGGGAGGCAGCATTGAGCTAAAGAGCTGTGCTGTAGAAGTAAGAACACAGTGGGTCTCGTGGGACACTCAAGCATTTGTGGATAGTACAGACGCATATTGATGGCTTCTGGTGGGGAAGCAGGGGGAAGAGTGGTGGGGAGGCCTGGAGGGGCATTGGGGAGAAGGACTCAGTTTTCTTTAGAGGGCTGGCCATGGGAAGTTTGACCGTGCTTCAGTGAATATATGGGCAACAGAATTTGAACTTTTTTTTTCTTTTGCTTCTTCCTTTTTCAGGGAGGGAGCAAGTTCGCAAGGTTGGGAGGGCGGAGTTGGAAGGATTGGGAAGTGAATGTGATCTGGGTGCATGATGTGAATTTCCCAAATAACCAATAAAAATATGTTGAATAAAAAGTGTAGCTGGATGAGGAATGCCAAATGGCTGAGAAATACCTAAAGAAATGTTCAACATCGTTAGTCATAAGGGAAATGCAAATCAAAACAACCCTGAGATTTCACCTCACACCAGTGAGAATGGCTAAGATCAAAAACTCAGATGACAGCAAATGCTGGCGAGGATGCGGAGAAAGAGGAACACTCCTCCATTGTTGGTGGGGTTGCAGACTGGTACAACCATTCTGGAAATCAGTCTGGAGGTTCCTCAGAAAATTGGACATTGAACTGCCTGAGGATCCAGCTATACCTCTCTTGGGCATATACCCAAAAGATGCCCCAACATATGAAAAAGTCATGTGCTCCACTATGTTCATAGCAGCCTTATTTATAATAGCCAGAAGCTGGAAAGAACCCAGATGGATACAGAAAATGGGGTACATCTACACAATGGAATATTACTCAGCTATCAAAAACAATGACTTTATGAAATTCATAGGCAAATGGATGGAACTGGAAAATATCATCCTGAGTGAGGTAACCCAATCACAGAAAAACACACATGGTATGCACTCATCGATAAGTGACTATTAGCCCAAATGCTTGAATTACCCAAATGCCTAGAACAAATGAAACTCAAGACGGATGACCAAAATGTGAATGCTTCACTCCTTCTTTAAAAGGGGAACAAGAGTACCCTTGGCAGGGAATAGAGAGGCAAAGATTAAAACAGACACAGAAGGAACACCCATTCAGAGCCTGCCCCACATGTGGCCCATACATATACAGCCATCCAATTAGACAAGATGGATGAAGCAAAGAAGTGCAGGCCAGCAGGAGCCGGATGTAGATCGCTCCTGAGAGACACAGCCAGAATACAGCAAATACAGAGGCGAATGCCAGCAGCAAACCACTGACCTGAGAATAGGACCCCCGTTGAAGGAATCAGAGAAAAAACTCGAAGAGCTTGAAGGAGCTTGAGACCCCTTATGGACAACAATGCCAAGCAACCAGAGCTTCCAGGGACTAAGCCACTACCTAAAGACTATACATGGACTGACCCTGGACTCTGACCTCATAGGTAACAATGAATATTCTAGTAAGATCACCAGTGGAAGGGGAAGCCCTGGGTCCTGCTAAGACTGAACCCCCAGTGAACGTGATTGTTGTGGGGAGGGCGGCAATGGGGGGAGGATGGGGAGGGGAACACCTATAAAGAAGGGGAGGGGGATGTTTGCCCGGAAACGGGGAAAGGGAATAACACTCGAAATGTAAATAAGAAACACTCAAGTTAATAAAAAAAAAAAAAGTGTAGCTGGAGCTGGCTACAAAGTCTATCAGTCCCACCTCAGTTATGGAAGCCATGAGTAAAATTCACAGGAAGTGGAGCCATACTCGTTCCTATGTTAGTTGGGAATAAGATTCCAAAAGGAATTAGGTTTGATTGGAAGCTTAAGAGCTCACAAGATAGTGACAGCACCGCCCACCCCAGAGCTGAACATCAGGATAACAGCCCAGTAAGTCTGAAGCTAATGGTAGAACTCATCCCTTCCAAGCCTATAGCCACTGTTTTTCCTTTGTGGCAACTTGTGTTTGCATTCTAATGCTAATACCCCCCTCCCCCAATGCTAATACTCTTACTGGCATGGGGCTCAGTGTGTTTCATATCCACATTTCAATCATTTCCTCCCAACTTTGTGCTTAGATAAAATGGATTTTGTAAACTCTCAACACTTTCCTGTGGGTTTTGAGAGTGCCAGGAGGCTTTTCCCCCCATAGCCTTCCCTTGTTGCTGCTCTTTACGGCTCTGTCAGTTGAAGGCAGAATGCGTGGCAGATTCTCTCTTTTAAATGTCTGAGCCAAGGAAAATTTATGCATAGGGAAATTCACATTCCTAAGACATCTCTTATTAAGTTGATATTACAGGGACTTAAATTTCTTTGCAGCACTGAGAGTGCCGAGGGCATACATCTATCTATCTTAAACATTCACAAAAATATGAATACTTTTATTTATTCTTTCAAAGAAGATTAAACCTTAACTGCATTATGGGGTATAATGGGTTTAAGGGTAAATCTCCTTTAAACATATAATTCACACATTAATAAGCAAAAGTGAAGTCTTTGTTAGGCTTCGAGTCACACACTGATATTTCCTTTAACCAATGCAATGTAAAAACCAATAGCAGAATAATGGTTTTTCTTTTCTTTTATGAACAGGACTTCTAGTCATTGAAGAGTCTGGCAGTTTTATTCTCATCTCATGCATGCTGCCTAAGCTAACTTGGTTGAAAGGCTATAGAAATAATAATTATGGATATTAATACATTATACAACAAAACACTAAGACATAGCCCACAAGACTGCACAGTACATGCTTTAAAGGGACTCAGAGCACACAAGATTATTTACTCTGTCCAGCTCAGCAATCTTTGGTCTCTGTCATCACCAGGATTCTTGACTCTGGATCCCTAGTGTCTAATGTGTCACGTGTCTTGTCCCCAAGTGTGTCTTTAAATATATGTCTTTAAGTATATGTTCTTGCCCTGATGTTTTTAGGGTGCAACTAAATTTATTTGAAAGTCACTCTTGAACCCCAGTGATTATATGGCACAGGTCTTCTGCAAGCTCGAAGAAGCCAGGCTGGAGGTATTGCAGAACCTAACCTATGACAAGAAATTTTCTAAGACCTTGTGACACTATACATGCTAGACCCTGGTTCTAGTCTAGTTTATATATATATATATATAAAATCAAGTTCAATGAAATCTCTCAATTATTCAGTCAGGTTCTTCTTAAGTGACTTCAGGATGTCCAGTGAGGTGTCATTTAATATCCTTGCTCTCAAAGTTTAGTTTTGCTGACTTTGTTTGAAAACAATTGGCAGCTTTCTGTTATTGTAAGTAATGACTGAAGTGATCATCATACAAAGTGGGAAGATTTACTGTGACTTACAACTTTAGGGATTTCAGGACATAGTCACCTGGCTCTGCTTCTTTGATCTTTTAGTGGTACAGTACACTGTGGTGGTACTAAATGCTACTGTATTTATATTAGCCATTTCCTTTCCCTTAACCAATGCAGTGTAAATGACACTAGTAGAGTAATGGTTTGCTTTCCTTTATGAACAGGACTTTTATAGCCAAGGATGGGGAGGTCCTTTCCACCAATGACCAGGAATTGAAAGCGAGAACGAGGAAGGGGCGGAGTCCTAGCATCTCTTTTAAGGCGTGCCCCAATGACACCATCTTCCACTACCCCTCGCCTCCTAAAAGGTTCACCACCCCCCAGACATAATATCCCAAGGACTAAGTCTTTAATGCATGGAGATTTGGGAGACATTCAAGATCATTCAAGACATAGAGCATCATTTAAAACTCCACTCAGGAAAACACTGGCCTTGCACCTAACCATGTCTATTGTTGTTCTTACTCAGCTTGTGCCATGTTTGTGAGACGTTCTGGGTGCAAACTCCCTGACCTTTTGACATTTAGACACACCCCTACTCCCTCCTCTTCAGTGTTTCCTAAGTCCCAGATGTGGGAGTTGTTTTGTAGATGAATCCATTTGGACTGGACTATACATGCCAGGATGCCTCAATTCTATAATTGGAACCAGAGGGAATTCTTCCTCTAATTGAGTTTTTTAAAAATAATTTCTCTTTTGCTCTCTCACAAGTCTGAGGTCATCACACTTTAAACCGTTACTGCTGCTCAGGGAGGATATTCCACTGAAACCACACGTGTTTTGCTTTTCACCATTTTTTCCCCCTCAAACTCCACCTTGTTACTGATGAGAGCAGACAAAAGGCTTTCTGTAGGAGACATGGAGCTTAAGATGACGAGAAATACATCTTCAGACCTAATGCAATCTTAATTCTATGCCTCTCTTCGCCAGTCTTTAATGACCTTTAAATAAGGAATTAGTATGTCGAGTTCCGAATGGATTAGATAATTTGGTTCATTCAAAGCACATTTTTCTTGTATTTTATTTTTAAGGGAAGTGTCTGCTTGATAGTGACAAAAACATTTTGGTTTTCTAGGTATTATTCGATAATGTGACTTATGAGACTAATGAAGGCAGAGCAAGTGGGGGAAGAAAGAATATTTCTGAGCAACATAAAGAATGCTAAGAATGAAACACTGTGTTATCTTTTCAGGTTTCCTGAATCTGCAGTTTCTGTTCTGAAGAGTCAACACTTAAGGCAGAAGCTCCTGCAGTCTCTGTTCCTTGATCAGGTTTATTGGGAAAGTCAAGGAGGCAGGCAAGGCATTGAGAAGCTTATCGATGTCATCGAGCGGAGAGCCAGAATCCTTATCACCTACATCAACGCACATGGAGCTAGAGTATTACCTATGAACGAGTGACAAATGGCTTTCCGCCTCAAGGGCTGTACATGTGTCACATTTGGTTTTTCTTTAATTAAAGATATCAACCTTAAGTGTTTCTAGGAATGAGGCAGCATAGTTGAATACATGAAACTGACGCAGTTTATATCATGAACTAAGTCTAAAAAGTTTGTAGAGTTTAAAGGTATGCAGATTCAAGAAGTTTCGGAATAACACATTGCTTGCAAAATGCCTGATGGTATTTTCTTCCTAAGACTCTGATATATGTGTCTCAGTATTGTCATTGTGCAATGACCCAAATGATTATTCCTACTGATGTTTAAACCATTTTGATGTCATTTGATGGGACAGTATAAACTGGCTCTTCTAATAAACCATTCCCACGACATTTGACTGATCTGACCAGCTGCTAGCAGTGAATTGATTGACATCCTCTCATTGCTGATGGGTACAACAGCTATCCCAACCCCATTCAGAGGCAGTTCTCCATCAGGAATTTGAGGCATGAGTTCTGCAAGAGCAGCAGTCTTAAAACAACTTCTAAGTAGACATAGAAGTAGATTCATTACAAATGACAAGTATATTTTCTAGAGCCTCAGATAATCAGCTACCTCTGAAAAACAAAAACCTCTCCTATCCTTCCCTTTTTAAGAAGTTTATTGACAGCATAGAAATGTCATAACAATGATGTATTAATTCAATTTTGCTGTCTCAATTTATGCCCTTTGGTTAGAAAACTAAAAAAGTTTAAGGCATGTTGTTACCTGTTTGAAAATTTACTTGTAGAGTCTCTTACTGTTCTTATTGGTTGGTTGGTTTAAAAAAAAGTTAAGGTTTCATGTAGCCCAGGCTGGCTCTGAACTCTTTGTTCATCAGTGGCCTTCTGGTCTGATGCTCTGTCTCCCAAGTGTTGGGATTACAGACAGGTATGTGATGCCATGCCCTGGAGTGCCCAGTATCACACTTGGGTCTTCGGTCATGTTAGAGAGACACTGTATGACTATGCCCATAAACCTAGACCACTTTTAATGAATACTTAACAATTTGTCATTTTATAAAGGATATGCTGTAATTTATGAAGTTTTTCTTTGATCACAGAAGACTACATTGGTATAATTAAGTTTCATCTGATTTAATTGATATTATCTAGGTATTGATATTAAATACATCATATAGATCAGTTCAATACAAGAAGTCGCAATGAAACCCAACACACATGACTGGATCTTCTCACAAAGAGCACATGGATAGAAAGCATATTGCAACAAATTAAGCAAAATTAAGTCTCAATTAATTCTTCCCCAAATCCCTCTACCAAATCTTTCATTGGGTTGAAAGAACTGAGACACAAGGTTCATGCTCTGAGTCTTTTTGTCCTGGGAGACTTTGCCAGGTCATTCCTTATCCTACTTATATGGAGCCTTTGAATCTAGAGCAAATCATGTCTCTCTCGATTTCAACTCTTCTATGCCTTATTTGAAAGGCCATGATTAGCCAGCTATGGTGATACATAGCTGAAATCCCAGCACCCAGGAAGCTGTGGAAGGTTTGCAAGTCTGAGGCCAGTCCGGTTCATAGTGACATCCTGTCTGAAATGTGCCCCTCCCTTCATAGAAGCTGATTTATTGACTTTTTCTTCTTTTGGAAACTTAAAAATAAAGCATTACACATTTTTATCATATTTCTCGTCTCCTTTTTTCAGTTTTGTTCCTAATGCACACAACATTTTCCATATTCCGATGAAGATAATTTGATATTGATGTCAACTTTTAAAAACACAGCAATATAGACTACGTCATGGGGGAAAAACACTTGTGTAGATTATAATTGATACAAACACACCGACATGTCAAAAAGAAAGCCAAAATGTTAAGTCTAAGAGAAGACAGACCAAGGGAAGAGCTGAGTCTCTTGGTTTGGCTTTCAAGGGTCATGTCCAAGCACTGCACCTACCATCCTGTAGGTTTCCTTTCCCTTGGCACGCCATGTTGAACTTTGCCACGCTCTCTGCAGTTCTCTCCACTGTGACCTGAGAATGACTGGGCCCTGGTGAGTCCCCATGATGGTTGCTCTCTATGAGTTTTGTCTCACAAACTATCTCCTCAATTATCCTTGCGAGCACTTTTACATCCCCACTTGACTTAGAATTAAAAGATTTCTGCCAAGTTGTCTCATGCCTTATCAAGACGATCTACATTCATCCGAATACTTTTTTATTTCTACAGATTTTACCATTTCACCATTTACCATTGTGATATTAATTACAGGCATTCTGGCTTCTTAAAATCTTGCTTTTATGTCTCTCAAGTTAGGATGTTTTTGAGCAGGCTGGCTTTCCCCAGATGTGTCTGACTGTATTTTTGCCTAGTTATTTCAACATGCTTAATTCTAAGCAAAAAGTGAAAGACTATTGATTATGTTCATAACTTATCTTCTAAGGATTTATTTTTACTTTTTAATTTGTGCGTATACATATGCATACACATGCATGTGTATGTAGTACCCATGGAAGCCAGAAGAAGGGCATCAGAATCTCAGAAGCAGTTGTGAGCTTCCTGTCTTGGGGTCTTGGAACTGAACTAACGTCCTCTGGAAGAGCGGTACTGCTCTTAACAGCTGGGCATCTCCCCAGTCTTTACATTCATTTTTTTAATGATTCGTTTTGCAAACAGTGAGTAATTGATGGTGCATTAGTATTGCATAATAGCTGCAGGCCAAACTGAATTCTAATAAGTAACATTCTTCTTTCATCGAAAGGATGAGAGTGTTTGTATTTCAGATGTGCTCAAAAAATGACTGTGATTTGGTATCTATTAGCTCATTACGTGGTTAATTTGCTCTAACAGATTTAAAATAGAAGAATTTACCTTGGTTCACATACAGGAGCTTAGTCTGGTGTGACCTGTTTCCTTTTAACTGATATGAAAGTGCACATGTGTCTCAGACCCTGTAATAAAAATGCTACAAATTAAAGTCGTGTACTTTTTCTGATCCATTGAGTTAGTTCTCAAAAGCAAATGCAGCAGCTCCCCACACCCTTTGGAACAGTCCACTCCAGTCTGTCTCTGCTTTATACCGACTTTGTTTTGATGACCAAATATTCTGTTTAAACTGGAAAACAGGATAAGCAATGAGCTTTCAAAAGTGTGTTTGTTTGTTACTTCACCAGTGGGGAAAAAGAGGCAATTTAAAAATCAAGATGCCTGCCTGGATTGGTTAACTTTCCATGGTTGCTGTGAGCCTTCTAGTAGGTTAAACTCTCCTTCCTATCACTCCTGTTTAATAAGTTTGTTAAGTACTTAGGGAGTTGACCAAAATGTAAAATATCCTAGATTTATTCTTAAAATATTTATATCTGTGGACTTGAATAATAATGTGTTTATTCTACTGTACTTTTAGATATGCATTACATTACAAGTAATGAATAAAATATTTAGATAGACATTCTTTGCACATTGGCTTATGACATCTTAATGTTTATTTGAATGCAGTCTATTTAAGTCACGTCTAATGTACTGGTCTGAAAAACATTTTGAAATCATATATATATGAATTTGATCACCTCTCTCTTTCTCTCATAAAAATTAAGTAATATAGTCAAGAACCAGGCTGGGGGAGTCCAAGGTATTCAGTAGCCTGTGGCACCATGATGGTTTGAGCCCAAGCAGTTGGGGTCTCACTGGAGGACATAAGAACGTAGTGAGCATCTTGAGTATCGTTTACCAGACTGAGTACTCTCCACTGATCTGTCATTGAGACAATGATGTCATGTACTTGGTATCCCAGCATGGAAGAGTTGAGTCAGAGTGACTTCAAGTTTGAGTCAGCCTGGACTACAGTCAGACCCTGTCTAAAAACAGAATGCAAGAACTTTTCACTCTAAGAGAGACTTTTCGACTTGTTAGAAAACTTACCTGAAATTGGGCCCAGCCTACCATGACTTTGGCATATTCTTACAATGTTGGGCTTGGTTTTCTACTGAATGCCTATTGAACAGAATTTTAGGGAAGAGGTTAGCTTGAAAATTCATGTTCCATAGAAATACAAATTTTTCTTGGTGGAAGAAACAAACTTAATAGGTAAAATTTATTACCATGTTGGACACTAACCAGTTTTTTATCTACTCATGGCTTTTAAATGTTTAACTTTAGAAATATTTTAAAATGAGTTTACCAACATAGTAATGTTGTATTTATTATTTGGATCAAATAGTTTATATGTGTTTATATTTATATTTTCCTAGTAATCAATTTTATATTTTGGAAAATTTTGCTCTAATAAACTTCTTTTTTTTGTTAAAAATTTTATTTGAAAATAATTTAGACACATTAAATCTCAAAGTAATACAGTGAGTTTCCAGTGTTGTATTTACTTGTGGAAACCCTGTATATGGGGGGTTCATTTTAAATAACAATCTTAAATGATCTTACATGAGTATACTATCGTTTATGAAAACCAGGAAACTGATACAATAGTAAGTGAGATACAGACCTTTATAATATGTTACTAGTTAATAATTTTTAAGCCTTCCCCTGGATACAGTATGGGAAATCCTCTTCCTAGTAACACTATTGACAATTAGGTTCAGTAGATACACAAACCGTAATACAATGAAATAGTGTGAGTCATTGAGAGGTATGTTCAGAGAAATAATGTTGGGAATGGTTCATAAATTCCTGGCTCAGAGAACTTGATAGAAATGGTGCTATATGCTGAGATAAAGATTACGTTGGTAGTATGTGGTCGGGAGGATATCAACATGTAGAGCTGTTGAGTCCACAGTTGGGTGCTAAACTCTGGAGCTCAGAGAAAAGACTATGTGGTGCTCTATAGAACTGAAACATCACGATTTGTTTAAACAATCCCTTTCTATTAGACACAAAGAAGAAACTTTCACTTACCCTGTGTAACGTATGTGTTTGTTGATAACTATTTGTATAAAAACTTTGTTTTCTCATGGTGAATTCTCAGAAGTGAAATTTTTGGCTAAAAGAACATGTATATTTTATTTTAATACTAATTTTCTCAATATTGAAGCTAGTTTCTTTCTCTTTGGTTCTAGTGTGATTCCTCATTAGCAATTTAAGCTAGACTATTTGAGGTCAAATTAGGAATATTTGATGAACTGTCATAATTTTTAAGCACCAAGAGATACCACAACAAACTTCATAGGCTAAAATGTGGTTTGCTCCCTACATGTGCCTGTCCTAGTAGCTTGGTCTTCAATATGACAATACTAAGAGTTAGTGAAAGTAGACTCACTCCTCCACAGGTAACCCTTCCTCCACTTGTATTCGCTGTTATAGCAATAGCATCATACAGCTTTCAGTGAGTGGGCTCTTAGACCTATAGGTACCCAATTATGGGTGGGACACTCTCGTCTCTTTGGTCTACAGTCTCTGAGAGTTAAAATGCTTGCTCTCCAGAGCAAAATTAAGAGGGCAATAAATTATATTAGATAGATAAGAGAAATCATCACTTAATAAAGTCATTACTTGCATACAAAATTGGAAACTGAGCTTAGAGCAAATAGTTTGCAAACTTTTCTTTTTCTTTTCTTTTCTTTTTTCGGAGCTGGGGACTGAACCCAGGGCCTTGCGTTTGCTAGGCAAGCGCTCTACCACTGAGCTAAATCCCCAACCCGGTTTGCAAACTTTTTATCCATGCATGTAAACCTAAGAATCGTTGATTGTTAGTAATTCTTAAATATGCTTAGTCAGTGCCATGAGTTCCCAATCTACTGACAGAATTGTAGAATGTCATTTGCATTTATTTAATACTTTAATTTATTAAAACTCTGTTATCTGATTTATTTGCTCTTCTTCAAAAATAACAAAAAAAATTAACCAAAAAAAAAAAAACAAAAAAACAAAAAAAAAAACTATGATCTGTTTTGGAGTAGGAGAAAAATAAGTTGCTATGTGGTATTGAAATAAGCAACTTGATTATTACTCAGTAGTTTACTGCACATTAGTAATGCTCCCACATTTAATTTAACAGTTTCCTAAACAAATTCATGAAATTTTGCCAATGACATTATTTCCTTGACATTGGGAAAAGTTTTAAGGCCATGTGACCTGTGTCTTTGACTCCCGGAAGTACTGGACATCTTATTCCTGTCACCCTTGCCCTTGTCCCTTTTACACACAGCTGTCTCCTGTTAGAATATGGCATCTTCCCCACTTTTTAAGCTCTTTAGTCCCCTGGGATGGGGTTCTGCTGTAAGAAAGGCCTGACTCAGAGTTGCTGGCAGCCCGCTGCAGAGCCTGAAAATGCACATGCTGAGTGAATGAATCTCAGAGCCCCTTCCCTGTCAGCAGCCAGCGCACTGCGCATCATCAACCCACTTCTATTCGCTGTGGAAAGGTTGGGTAGCCCTTTACCCTCATCCTTCTAAAATGCACTTACTTTGATTTAAAAAAAATTCACAACTACATGAGCTTTAAGGAACCCTGGTGCATCGTCTTTCTAAAAAAAAAATGCAATCTATATTTCTTAACAGTACATGTCAGGACATTCTAAGACTTTTGTGATACTGAGCTACAACTGAGGCCAGGCTCCTGGTCTGGTTGTGACTTTCACCCCATGTTCCAGAATAGCTGGTTACCACTCTAGTTTAGCAGGCAAGATGGGTCTCTGAGACAGCAATGGGTCTATAAGCCAGACTGAAAGCTGTGAGTTTACAGGTAGGCCAATTATGTCTTTAGCTTCAAGACAATAGGTACTATTTGACTTATAAAGTGACATATATTATCAGCTCAGCTTCCATTAAAGAGAATAAGACACTTGTTTCTTAATCTCAGTAGTATTAGACTTTAAGATTAATACAGTTTTTGTGTTTAATCTTTGTAACATTTTAACAGCAGCAACAACAAAGATCTAGACATTATTTTTAAATTGGAGTAATTATGATATGATTAATATTATAAGTCTCGGCTATTTTTAGAGAGAAATGGAATAACTTAAAGTTTCATCCATAAGAGACTCAACATTAATCTCTCTTAATCAGTTAACACGACAGTTAAAATGTAAGACACATGCTAATATGACAATACTAATTGTTTGCTAAGTATTGTGATAGTTCCTGTCTTATTCTCTTGTGTCACTTCCTCTTTTCTAGGGATGCCAAAAACATTGTCTCCAGGAAGAGGGGGATGATGTGTTTTAACAGCAGTGGCACTGCAGGACCAGGAGAACTAAGTCTCTAATTAAAGACAGAACCTCCTATCCTAGTTAAACCTCCATTGTAGTGTAGGTTTTCTCCACTGGAGACATTTTAATCCCGAGAGCCCCTGTGATGGCAGATGTTATATATGCAGTGTAGCTGGCTGTGTTCCAGTTTGTTTTCTGTTGCTGTGACAAACACTGTGACGAAAGATTCTTGGGGAGAAAAGGATTTACTTGGCTTATACTTCCAGGTAACTGTCCATCACTGAAGGGAATCAAGGAAGGCACTCAGGCAGGAGCCTGGAAGCAGGAACTGAAGAGGAAAGACCCTTATTTGTTTGCTCCCAGCCCCACACTCAGTTAAGTGCTGCTAGTGCTGGGCTAGGCCCTCCTATATCAGTTAGCAATAAAGAAAATGCCTCTTGGGCTTGGCTACAGAGCCAATCTGATGGAGGTAACTGTGTTGAGATTGTCTCTTCTCAGATATGTCAGGTTAACAGCCAATATTTGCTGTCATAAAAAAAGTTTCCTTGACAACCAAGATTAGTCCTCACTCTGCTCTCCACTCTCTTCCAGAGAAAAGTAAAACATCACCCAGGAGATGCTCTCCTGCTTAGCTGAGAGCTACTGCCTAGACACCAAGTCTCTCGTAAAAGACAAACTGTAACTGTGGTCTCCTCACATTTAGCTTATAAAGATATTTCTCTGTGAAATTTCATGCATGGTAATCTATCACCACCCTGTATGACACCAGGGAAAATTCAGAGAAATGAGAGGGCTTGAGGAAACCAATCACAGGAAGCAGCTACTTGCCATTCAGGAGAGAGACACATTGGAGGCTCTGAAAGATTCTAGATGAGGAATAAACCTGGAAGCCCATGGCAAAGCAAAGACCAGGACTTTGAGGATGGTTTGTGGCTGTTGGTAAGCGTGCTCATGCCCTGCCCCAGGACTCAGGACCTGTATTTCTTGAGAACTTTTCTGTCAAAGAAACTCACTCTTGGGCCTCAGAAGTGTTTCAAAAACTCCCCTGATGAAGGTCAAAGAAGCAGAAGGAAGGTATTTCGTTGTGAGGAACAGAACCAGCAGATCACCCTAGAGAGGGACTGCTAAGTCAGGACACAGTCAGCGGCCAAGTGGATCCTGCAGAAAGAGTAGCAAAGGTAAATGGGGGAAGCATGGAGCCTCAGTCAGGGTTGGCACATTAGTCAGCTTTCAGTACTGCAATGAAATGCTTGAGGCAGCTAACTTATAAGGGCTAAAGGTTTATTTTGGCTGATGGTTCTGTAGCTCCAGTCCAATTTCAATGTTCCTATAACTTTGGTCTTCAGTGAGGACGAAACATCATAAAAAGAGTGTACAGTAGGACAAGCTAATTCACGAGTCTGGAAGCGAGAAGCAATAGAAAGGAATGGGGATCTCACATTTCTCTTTAAGGGTACCAGTAACCTTGAGACCTCACATCAGGTTTCACCCTTCACTGTAACATTACTGGGGGCAGAGGGAGGGATTGAGCATTTAATACAGTGAGCTTTGGGAGATTCTTATCCAAACCATAGCAGCAAGGCAGTAAGCAGACAAAGGAATGCTGCAATAGCAGAATGCCATTAAATCTCAGTGACTTAAAACAAACGGGATTTCTTCTGGTGCACATCTATCATAGGAAGGTTTTACACCCAAGCACTCAGATATTTTCATCTCTACGCCCGAGTGAAGAAAGATCTGGAAGGAGTTGGCCATTCCACACATTGGATACCTAGCCTGCAAATTGGAACTCTCCATTGAATGACTAAGTACAGCATGTGGTCAAAGTTTCAAGTGTTGAGTCAAAGTAGCCTCAGCATCATACTGCATCCTAATAACAGTGTTCTGGGAACCGAGCACCCCAACACGATGCACCTCTGACCTTCTTGTTGTGGTTGATAGCCATGCAACTTACCAGGCAAGCCAGCTGTTTGCTGTGAGCTCTGTTTCCTGTAATAGTTGGTTGGGTCAAAATTAGACTACTGATTTGGGCCAATCAGAACATTTCACTCAGAATTTTGGCATCATGATAAGAAAAAACATTCTGAAAACTAAACCCATCCGCAGCATTCTTGAGGCCTTAGTTAGCATTTTTCTGCTGAGCTGCAAGAGATGGATGAAGAAGAGATGGTGGGGACAGTGGCGATAGCAAGAGTTAAGTACGGAAGGATGGAGAGACAAATGAAGGTTGTGGACACTAAACCCTCAAGCCACAGAGCTAGATCCCTATTGCCCCCATTTCCTCCCACCCTGGTTTTTGAAGGAGCAAGTGTAAGACTTGTTTTCAGTCTCTTAAAACCCCCACTTGCTGTGGCAGAATCAACTCATATTGATTGGAGAACAGGCACGTGATTTTTCTTTCTCCTCCTCCTTCAGTTTACTATGATTGACTGATGCTCTCTGTCCTGATTTTCGAGGCAGCCATTTTAGAGAGTGATGCTGCTGACTTCAACTGAATTTCCGGCCTCAGCTTACTTTAGTGGTTTCTGCCCATGTTTGTGGGTATAGGCACAAGAGAAACTCATTCTCAGCAACCCGGGGTGTTCCCTTAAATTTTAGGGACTTTGATTCAAGCCAAAGTGGGATTTGTGGCTTCAGTGCTGAAAAGAATTTCAGGACTGGGAAGTTTATGAAGCAGAGGTGAGGTTTGGTAGATGCGTTGATATCAGTTTCAGTACCGAGAGACTGAGGTAAGCTGTAGAAAGTAAGACATGCTGTCAGTCATGGGCCTGGGTTTCTCAGAAGAGCTGTGTCACCTCATGGCTGTTTGCCTAGGCACACCTAGGATTCTGGTAGTGTTAAGTTTACTATCTTAAAGTGCCATCAAGGAATCTAAGTAAGATCGCAGGGTGGTTTCTGAGGCATCTGATAGAATTCTAAGTGATAAGGTAAAAATCTAAAGATGCAGGAAGGTAGGATCTCTTCATCGTAAGCAAAGTTAACAGCGTAAAATGATGCCTGAGAAAGGAGCCACGGCTCTACCCAAGGTCATGGACATCCAATACTTAAGCCTGTTCTTTATTACTTTAATATAAAGTACCTATACACATTAGAGGAATATTAACTCGATGTCAGCAAATGTTAATTATTCTTGGTTTTCAGTTGGCTTCAGTTCAAGTGTGGAGTGAAGGCTCTTCTCCCTTTCCTTATCCCCAAATTACCTATCTTTTCACCCTGCCCCAGCTTCCACTAAAAACTATATTTATTTTCTTGTCATGTTTTACTGACAGGCTTGAATGTATTTTTCAGAAAAGTTGCCTTGTGATAGTCTTGTGTCCCAATGAACTGGGGCAGGAAGGGATGGTGGGCCACGTGGAGGAGAGCTCTACAAGGCCTAGGAGTCAAGGTAAGAGCTAAGATGGGTGTTGTTTTCAAGAGTTTTTCATATGTAATTGTGAGTCACTTTAAAATTCCTAGGAAATGTGTTAGTTTATGAGAAAAACATTGCTATGAGATACGATTTAAAGAAAAAAATTTAGAAATATCGTATAAAAGGAGATGCTTCAGGGTTTAGATCTATTTTCCTCAGCTGTCAGATCAGTAGTCTTTAAAGAGAGTTATGTAAGCCAGAGAAGGTCACTGAGGACACATCAAAGGAAAGACTGTAAAGGGCATGAATTTGCAAACCATACACACACACACACACACACACACACACACACACACACACACACTCTAAATCCAAATGAATTAGATCATTTTCCCTTTCTTTCTATTGATCAACAGGCTGATTTCTCTTTATGGTTGATCATAAAACAGCTTATTTACTAGTTTCTGGCTAGAGCTATGAACTCAGGTTGAGGGAGCCGAAACCATGAGTTGCAACTCATACTTCAAGGTTCTCAGGGCTTCTGACACAGGGGGCTCTCAGGTTGTGATGATGAAAGACTTCACTTTAGTTGCTAATGTGATTTCTCTAGTGCTTCATTCATTCATCTAACCAATGTTTATGGAGTGCCAGCTGTGTGTCAGGATTGCTTTTGGCCTCCTGAGAAAGCAGGAAGCAGGCAGTTAGGGCTTTCCTCATTGGCCATTTATTTTCTCCAACTTAATGCCAGTGCATCTGTGGAATAACAGAAGTTAGGAGCATTCATTCTGAATGGGGCACACATCATGAAGAGTAATTTCATGCAGAGTTCCTTTAGTTTTCCAGTCTTCAAAGGTCCCTACAAGGAAAGGAAGCATCAGTGTTCAGCTGTCCTGTGTATACAATGTGGATCTCTTGGATCAGCCCAAATGTTCATGCCTACTCTCCCTAAGGCATTTACCTATCAGCAATGGTGAGCTCGCCACCAGTCTACTGTCTGGTCTTCTTCCACTTGCTCTTAGGGGGAAAGCTCCTATAAATCACAACAACAACTACAGAGAGAAAGAATCTGGGTGACTGCCAGGCTTGCTAGTGAACTTTCAAATCAAGGAAATGTTCTAAAAATCAATATTTAAAGAGCATACTTGGCACGATGTTCTGCCCTGAATGAAATGGATGGTGTTTGTGAAGAGGAAGACTAATGTGAGGACAGCCAAGTTCAAGGGCTGTCCTCTGTGAGCTGCACCAGCCTTTAGAGCTTCCCCTGTGGCCAGAACACTTATGCTTTGTGTCTAAGTGCTTTGCAAAATTGCCAGTTTTATTTCGTCTTTTTTTTTCTAGAAGCCTCTTCAATATTGTTTCTGTTTATCGAAGTAACTTCTCTGTGCTGTCTGGATACTTTATCTTCGTACAACTTTTAATGCTTCTTCTCTTTTCCATTAATGCTTGCCCTCTCTGCTGGACCCTGGAGGTGTGGCCTTTGACATTCTGCCATTTCCTTGTTTCCTCTTTCCTGAACGCATGGGCAGAGTTTCTTCTGGGTTAGTGTTCTCAGGTAGATGCAATGTTGAACCTCTGAGGAAAGTGACAGTGTTGGTTTCATTGTTTTTGAAGGTGTCTTGAGTGGTGTGTGTGTGTGTGTACGTGTGTGTTTTGTAGTGAGACATGACCTCAGTATATAGTGTGGGCTGGCCCTGATCAGTCTCTAGGATCCTCTAGTCTTAGCTTCCTAAATATTGGGATTACCATGTGTATACCACTATGTCTGGCTTTTGCCTATTTGTGTTTCCAAATCTTCAAGGATTCTTTACACAGATGTTGGAGGCCATCAAAGGAATGTAAGGAGCAAGAGCACACAGTGGGAAACTGAACACAACTTTAAAGCTGACACATTGGAAACTTGTTTAGGTTACTGGGCCTTTCATGTTATAAATTTTTTTCATTTGCACTTTGAATATGATTTCATGTGAATTATTGAGAGTGATAGCATGGAAAAAAACTCCCTTAAAAATAGTATCACCTTAGTATAATAGTTGCCTGTGTCAGATTCTTTCTCTAATGAAAACAAGTGTGGTACCATGCTCTTCAAAAATACTGTCTTCTTTTCAAAATTTATTTTAAAAAATTTCCCAAACCTGCATGTACTCATGGAGTGCAAAGCAATATGCCTTAAGAAATCATATAGGATGAGTAAATTAAATCAACTGACACATTCTTTACTTCCAACTCTATTCTTCACATTAACTCTACCCACCAAACAAAAGTGAGTGGAGCTTGTACACAGGACCAATTAGGTAGGTGTTAGCTGAACTGACTCGAAATCCCGTCTGTTTTGACTTTGTTACTAATGCCTGTGAAAATGAGGTCCCTCGAGTTTCTTTCATCCACCCTGAGCTTTCTCCACCTTGTCTCTGTGGCTTGCCTGAGAGAGTTTGTACCTTGGCCATGTGATGAGATAGACTGCAGAAACCACACCATGTGTAAAACTGACTAATAGGCACCTGTGGGAGCCAACAGTACGTTTGTGGGATCTCTTGCAAATGTAGTGCTAGTCAGGTATGTGAGGTGGTGATATTCAGTGTCCCCTCTTACCAGTAGCTGGTATTTAAAAGGATAAATTTTAGGCATGTGCGTTAGGACTTCTTGATTCCTACAGAAATAAAAGCACGGACTGTCCTATGCAAGCCGAGTCCCATCCGTCGTGATGCTGAGTAGCATAAAATGAGGCCACAAGTAAAGTAAATACTTCTTTCTCTTCCAAGCCTCGATGAGCATTTTCCTTGATGCCTTTGGATTCCTCTGGTAAGGAGATCACAATGTAAAGCCATTCTTTACATATGATGTGAGTTTGAACAAAGGGCTGTGGGGCTTCTGTGTTGTGAAAGCTGGCAAAGTTCGCAGAACAAAAGAGACCAAAGCCCCCTTAAAATCACAGCATTCCACTTCATTTTGCTTTGTGTTGTTATGTTAAAAATTGAATTTGCTAGTTTGCAAGTAGACATAATGGCCAGGGCAGCGCTGGTTGACTGGTTCGTTAGTGTGCTTCAAAGCAAGAAGGTAGGCAAAAACCAAGCCAGATTGAAATTCAGAAAATCAGCTCGCTGCTGGAAAGGAAATCTTTCTTTCTCTCAGCATGCTAGAAATAAGTTTATTGTCAGGAACAACAAGTGATACTTATCTTGATACTGTTGTTTTAGTGGAAATATATTTTGAAGTGATGTTGTTTGCTGTAATACCAGATGGAAGCCTTAAAAATAACAATGAGGCCACAATATAAATCCAAACAATTCAAAATCCACTCAGTTGGTTTAAATCGTAGAGCCTTTGTGCTGAGTATCGGAGAACATTTCAAATGTGAAAACACACAGAGAACTCTTTTAGAGACAGGTACAGATTTTAAGAACATGAGGTTTCCTGTGCAGCATCCTGATATTAGCAGGGAAGAGAGTCAAAGGTGGCTGAGCTTACTTTGTGACATGCACAGTAGAGTAACAGTCATGGCCTCAGTCCAGCTTTCTTTTGTTGGCTGAGATTCCTTTTCAGAAGAATACATTCTTTCTTATAAAGTCAAGACAGTTTGTTCAGCCCATGCCTCTGCGGAAACAGAAGTGAGAGAGAACCTCTTTTTCTCAAAAGAATTTTGAGATAAAAATTGCTTTGAGACAAAAGCCATTTATAAAAGGTAACTGTTGGGACATGTGTGCTAAGGAGCTCAGAGGGCCAAATGTTGTGAATACCTTGGTGAGAAAGTGGGAGGTTTTGTCAGATTTCCAGTGAGAAGGTCATCCAGATGGTATGGAAAATGAATCTGGGACAGGCAAGGCTGAAAAGAGGTAGATTGGCAAGAAGCATGTGAAACTCAAGAAGGATGACCAAAATGCAAATGCTTCACTCCTTCTTTAAAAGGGGAACAAGAATAGCCTTGGGAGGGAATAGGGAGGCAAAGTTTAGAACAGAGGCAGAAGGAACACCCATTCAGAGCCTGCCCCACATGTGGCCCATACATATACAGCCATCCAATTAGACAAGATGGATGAAGCAAAGAAGTGAAGACTGACAGGAACCGGATATAGATCTCTCCTGAGAGACACACAGCCAGAATATGGCAAATACATAGGCAAATGCCAGCAGCAAACCACTGAACTGAGAATGGGACCCCCATTGAAGGAATCAGAGAAACGTCTGAAAGAGGTTTGAGACCCCATATGAACAACAATGCCAACCAACCAGAGCTTCCAGGGACTAAGCCACTACCTAAAGACTATACATGGACTGACCCTGGGCTCCAACCACATAGGTAGCAATGAATAGCCTAGTAAGGGCACCAGTGGAAGGGGAAGCCCTTGGTCCTGCCAAGACTGAACACCTAGTGAACGTAATTGTTGGCGGGAGGGTGGTAATGGGAGGAGGATGGGGAGGGAAGGGGTTTGGGGGATGTTGGCCTAGAAACTGGGAAAGGTAATAACAATCGAAATGTAAATAAGAAATACCCAATTTAATAAAGATGGAGAGAAAAAAAAAGAAAAAGAGAAGCCTTTGAGGGAACAAGTTAGGTAAGTTTGGAGGAGTAGAGATGAAGAATGAGCTCCTATTTTCTAAGTCTGATCAACTGCATGGGGCTATCAAGATTTGAAGGATGACCTTTGCACTTTAGAATGGAGCAGTCAGTTTCATAACGATGCTGGCCATCCAGCAAGATGGGGAAGATGGATGAAAATGATTTGGTAAATAAAACCTACACCAATATTTTGTTCAACACATTTACATATTCATTCAAGTGTGGGTCTAGAAAATAGAAAAGTAGTGCACAGTACATAAAGGCCATGAGGCTTTGGCTTCTACCCACAATGAGACAGTAGTCTCCTGTTGTGACAACCCAAAATAATCCTGGACATGACAAAATGCCCTCTGTAAAGCAAAGACACCACCCAGTTGAGAGCCACTGATTTCAGAATAGAATTGAGGAGTTGTTAAAATGCACAGGGAATTTGAAATCCATATAAATGGAAGAAATCACCCACAGAGTTTCAGTTCCATCAAGTTATGTGCCAAGTAAGTGCCAAACCCTCCCACTGTGTTGGAACTGCTTGATAAAATATATGCTGACACTAAAGTTAACACCGAGAACATAGCAAGGAAAGAGAAGTCCTAGACACCACAATAACATTTTACTTTTTCAAAGAAAAAATGTGGAATAGAGCTTAGGTCCAAGAGCGTGGAGTAGACCCTGCTGCAGCCCTGGACAGAGGTTGAAGGGTGATGTGGAAAGAGCTCCTGGGCTTGAATTTCAATATCTGCACATAAACCTTACAAAGCTATGATTCTCTGTGAAGAAAAAAACCTTCCTGCAGGATAGAAATGTGAAGCACCCCTGACAGGCAGGCATTACCTATCTGCCCTCTGACCCAGGGTTGACAAGGAAGCTCATTTTTCTGTCTGTCGCTAGGGGAAAAAAAACTCGAATCAATAAAAACCCTGTACTGATATGCTATTTTGGGTGAAAGTTTAAATTTGCCCTATGTGGCCAGCATAGATCCTCAGAGAAGAGAACAATATAAAAGCTGGCACTCAGGGTACCCCTGAAAAACTAATACCCCACATTTCAGGAATGTCACCTTCAGCAGCTGTCGGCATAAAGGCACTAGTGATAATTAAGACTCTCTAAATACATTAATTCGAATGTAAAGAACTCAGGTGCCACAAACCAAAATTTATAGAGAAGCAGAAAAAGTACTCTAATCTGCTGATCCAATAAATAAAACAGATAATATGTGGGAAGTCCTCAAAATACCAGAAGAAGTTTATTGAAGGAAGTTAATATGGCCTAGGACAAGAGATGACTACGGGAGAAAAAAAACCAAGAAAATGGAATTCTGTTTTTCAAAACTCAATTCTTAAAATACCAGTTACGTAAGTGGAGTTATGAGCACAGAGCTCACGGAGCAGCTGGCCATTGGAACAATGGACCATTCTCAAAGAATGTCTGAAGATAAACTTGCATGGAAGGAAGCCTGGGGAGGACCCGGGTATATCTCCTAGGAGACCTACAAAGACAGACTAGGAAGAGGGAGAGGTTGCTGGCATGGGCGGAGCAATGTCTATACATTTCCATAGCCACCAAAAGGCGTACGTTCCCAAAGATAGAAATGAAAGCATAACTCCCACCTCAATTTAGATAGAGAGTTCAGTATATGAACAATGTAAAAACGCTGTGTAATGTTAAAATGAACACATATTCCAGAGAAACCACCAAGGTGAGGGGAATAGTGTCAGACAGAAAGGCCGGAGATGCATGCCTTAGGCTTGTGTTTGTCAAGCCTGCTGGCAACCACACAGTGTTCGTTCAGCCACTCGGTACAATCACATGGAAAGCAAAGCTTACTAAAGAAAGTTCTTCCTCTGAGGAGAACATGCACCTCATCTGAGGCCAGTCTGCTTCTTCATAGACTGGTTTGATCTTGGGACTCTGTCTTTGATAGCATAAATCACATCAAAGTTCCTCGGTCCCCAAACTGTCACGCGGCGTTATGAAATGTTGCTGTCCAATTTCTTCATTTTATTTTATTAAAGCAGCCAAGAATCAATTATAGGTGGAAAAATACTTTTTTTTCTGGTTTCATGAACCTATGACAAAATCCAATGTGTCCTTCAAAGTTGTGTTAGAAGAATTCTCTGTGCGCTATTAGCTTGGCTAAACACTGCGTAAACTGTTAAGTGATACGCTCTGAATCTTAGGAGTCTTATGCAGATCTGCCTGTCACTATCATCTTCCTTGCCAATTAAGGCTAGAGAGATTGCTCTGTTCCTAATGTGCTCTGGTGCATAAGCACAAGGTCTTGAGTTTGGACAGTCAGAACCCATGAGGAAGTAGGCATGGCAGCACAAGTCTGAGCCTTAGGGGTAGCGTGGAGGGGTGAACACAGGAGTTCTCGAAGCTCATTGACCAGGCAGTCCAGACAAATCAATGAACTTTGGACTCAGGGAGAGAGCCTGTCTCAAAAAATAAGTCGAAGAGCAATCAAGGAAAGATATCCTGTATTGACATTAGACTTGTACAAATATGCATACATCTCTCTCTCTCTCTCTCTCTCTCTCTCTCTCTCTCTCTCTCTCTCCCTCTCTCTCTCTTTCACACACACACACACACACACACACACGCGCGCGCGCGCACGCACGCACACACACACACACACACACACACACACACACACACACCGCAAAATACATAGGTTTAGATTTCTAGACTTACATTTTAATTTTTCATGATGGCCTGATAATCTTCAGTTTTTAGTTTGCCTTTCCATGTAGTCACAGATAAGATCGCTCTATGTTTCTATGTTTTTGGCTTATCTGTTCTATTTGTGAACTATCCTGTTCTAGCTTACTGTCATATCTCATCTTAGTTTAACTTTCCTCATGTTATTTAACTTGCATTATGCAGCCAATCACTAAACTTTGCTTTATAATGTATTCGGTCAGAGCTTACTTTCAAGTAAGCGATTTTATTTTACATAATATAAGGATCATTTCTCTTGGTGTAATATTAATTTTGGTGCGACCTGTTTACTTGAAGTTACATTTTTATTTTTGACATCTTTCTAGTCAATTATCTTCTATTTGCTTAGAACAGTAATCACTAATGTCTGTGGTGCCAGGTGATTTTTTTGTAATAAAAGGCAAAGCTCAATTTTATTAAACATTTTTTATGTGTAAGATTTTCTGTCTTAATACTTTCAGCCCCCTGGTAGGAGAGGAGGGTGATTTCCATAACCTCCTCCAAACATTCAGGAGACTAGGCTGAGAGAACCAGCAGGCAGATGGTAAGAAAAGGTGAGGTCAGTGTTGGGGTCAAAGGCCTATAATTTTTGCTGCTGGGTTATTTACTGTCTGAGTATTCACTCAGTTTTTATAACAGTCATAGTCATTATCATCACATTTTACAAGAAAAAAAAAAACCACACTCAGATAAGGAAGCTGTTCTTGCCCCCTAAGCCTATGACCTCATGCCTTGACCTTGAGTTTTATTCCTCCAAGGGTGATTGGGAAACCAATAGTTCTGTTCCCTTAAGAAATGATCGGAAAAGGCTGGAGAGATGGCTCAGAGGTTAAGAGCACTGACTACTCTTGCCAAGGTCCTGAGTTCATATTCCCAGCAACCATGTGGTGACTCACAACCATCTGAAGACAGCAACAATGTACTCATCTACATAAAATAAATAAAAAGATGAAATAAAAATATTAAGAAATGATCGGAAAGACAATGTTTTAGTTGTTCATTATTTGTCTTCATTATTGGCCAAGACACAGCAGAACACAGTGGCAAAAATCTGACCCTGTTTGTAGGCTCTGGGTTTGGGTACCAGTCTGGACACTCTTTGCTTTGTGTCCTTGGACAAATCGCCCCGCTTCTTAGCCCCAGGTTTTTAATTTGTAAGGTGGGAATGAGTCAGCAATAAGCAGCCGATAGAGATGCTGTGAGGAGTAAGTAGGATAATGCATTAGAATTGCCTATGCACAGGCTTGGCTTAGAGAAGTGCCTCAATGTTATCTTTGAGAAACAACTGTGGCAGAATTTTCCTTGGTCAGGAAGGCACCTCCTACAATCTCCAGTCGTCCAAGGAGCATCACTTTCTCCCAGCAAATCTCTTCTGGTCAAGAAATGCCTGGCTTTTGTTCTGAAGTGTTAAGATGCTGAGGATGCGCATAGCTTTGGCAAACACCTAAGTATTTTATTTATTAATTAAATATTAATCTCTGGATTCTACAATTTTTCCTCATTAGCACTTTATACTTCACATATTTCAAACTAATATCTCCAATACATTTTAGTATCTTCCTGAAGATGTACATTCTTTTTATACTATGTAAATAAAATCTGGACATTAAAATGTTCGTTCAGAAATATGCAGTTATCCTCTGATTTGAGAAAATACATGTTTTTATTCTTGACTTTGGTTTGGACCTTGTGTCTCAAAGGAATTCTAATCAGCTGCACCTTCTGAATGGAATTTCAACAATGCCTGAGCCTGAGCAAGGGCATTGTCTGGCCTAGGGTGGTTTCTTTGTCTCTACCAAGGATAGTCAGAGATCCCTAGAAAAACAGCAGCACCTATTAGAACACAGGTGCTGCCCTGGGAATTACTACTTAACTTTGCTTGAGGGAACCCAGTGAGTAGAAAATATCACAGCGGAGAGAATATTCCTTGCAGTGGGGCAGTGAAGTGTCTGCCCTTTGTAGTATTAGCTATGAGATCATTTTAGCATGACCCTGGAGAAGTAGTACATAGAGATTCCACGACTCTCTTCAGGGCACACCTCCAATGACCTAAAGACCTCCCACAAGGCTCTCCTTTTTAGATATTCCACTAGCATTTAACAAAGCCATACAAGTCTTAACAAATAGGTTTTGGGGGATGTTAATGTTCAAAGCACAGCAAGTGTGAATGTGTATAACTTCTCTTCTAAAAGGCTACTGTGGCTAAGAGCTAACAGATTATCCTTCATGTGATGGAGATACAAGCTAAGAGGCAAGGAAAGAAGCATAGAGCCAGTGAGGACGTCCTTTTTAGTGACCCAAGTGAGCAATGATGAACCACAGTGCAAGCAGTGATAGAAGAGAGAAATGGTCAGATGCTGGACACATTTTGGAGGTGGAACTAACTGGTTGGATGTTAGTGTTAAGGAAATAGAAGAGTCAATGAGAAATGAGAACCAGATGGGTATGGGGCAGGGGAGAAGGTGGGGTGAGAGAAGGAAGATTATTCTGGATGCCTGAGGTACTTCAAGAAGTTGGAAGGAAGCAACTGCCAAGATAGATGCAAACCTAAGATGTTTTAGTAGCTTGGAATCCAGGAAACACACACACACACACACACACACACACACACACAGACACACACACACAGACATACACACACAGACACACACACAGACATGCACACACATACACACACATAGACACAGACACACACACAGACAGACACACACACACAGACAGACACACACACATACACACACACACACACACACACACACACGGGGTCAGGGGAAGGTAGGGAGAATGGGAGGGGGAGAGAGAGAGAATGGGGAAGGGAGAGGTAAGAAGCTATGTCTACATATTACCATGGCACAGACTTTATTATTATAAATATTTATAGTTAGCAGTATAAATATAGATAATATGAATTTGTAATTTTCCCAACCTGCAGTTTGATTCTGGTGGAAAAACCATATCTCTTTCATTTGGAGGAAGGAGAAGTGAAGCAATTATTATCATCTTTTTATTTTTTTCTACCGTGTGCTGGAAGCAACCGCCAATCTTAAGAACATTTGGTCCAGCTGTGAAAACTAGACACTTTGTCGACTGGAAGCCAATGATAACAGCTGCTTCTTGGAACTCCTGAGAAGAACCTTGTCTCCCTGAACTTTATTAGTAGAAGATAAAAAACCATGTTTCCTCTGGTGAGTTGATGTGTTTACTTGGTCCCCTTGTATATTGTTCTCTACTCCAAATCCAAGCATGAAGACTGAGCTTTACTATGGTTTGACATGAAATGCCTCTCATAGGCTCAAGATATGAGCACTTGGTTCTTAGCTGGTGAGACTATTTTGGAGGTGTTGGTATATTTAGGAGATCAAACTAGAAGAAGTAAGTCACTGGGGGAAGGTCCATGGGACCTATGTTATCCCTATGTGCCTCCTGTTTCACTCCTGGTTGACCAGAAGTCAATCTCTCTCCTCTATCCCAAGTTCCTAATGCTCTACCAAAGTCTATAGGACCAACTAACAATAGGCTGAACTCTCTGAAACTGCAAATCAAAACTAAGTCTTCTTTCCTTACAAGGTAACTCTCAGGTATTTTGGTCAGTGGTAGAAGCTAGTGTTGGTCTAAAACATGGGAATTGGTGTGGAGGAATTTCTGTTTTAAGTTTGTGCTAGGGATTAAGCCCAGGTCCTGATGTATGGTAGGCAAATCCTCAACCACTGAGCTACAACCCTAGTCCTTAGTCTGAGTGTTTTGTAACTGACTGGACATGAGCCATGTCAGACAAATAAGAACTAGTGAGAGCTCAAATTACTCTTTAGTCACACCCAATGGGATCAGAAAGCATTTATTTACTTATTTAATAAACCAGTGCAGTTTCTCATTTTGCTGCAGAATTAATTTGATAGGCTTTAGTTGTGGTTCTGGGTAACCTTTACGTTATCTTCTTTTCTGAAATTAGCCTATACCATAAAATTAGGGGCAAGAGAGGACTGTGGGAGCATTCATGTGGGTCTTCTTCTTACACTTTTTTTGGGGAGATGAGACAGCCCCTTCAGAGATCTCTTCCTAGCAGCATGGCAGTGTCACACTGACTTCCTGACTTTTGATACTGGGTGGATTGTTTTTCACTGTTGCATGAGTGTCATGGTTGATAATTTGCTTTTCAGACTAGAGTTGAATCAACCAATCATTTACAAATTCATGTGCTCTTGATGAAAAGTAGGAAGATCTGTAGTGTTTCACAAGCTGGAATGAAGTGTGAGGATCTTAACTTAAATTCAAAGTGACGGGATAGGATCTGACAATTGGCAATGAAGATCTCGCTGAGGCAGAGTCTCACTGAGAAAGCTTGCTGCTTTCTTCCTCCAGTGCCTGGCTCTGCTGCACTGTGGCAAATGTAACCATCGAGGCACTGGTCCTCGTTTCTGTACTTTCCCTCATTGGTGTGTTTTTCTTCTAGCTCTGACCTTGGAGTACACCTTACTCCTTTTGGATAGCTGTGCAGACAGCATCTGCTTCCGCAGCTGCCAATGCGAAGGTTATCTGCCAAGAACAGAACACAGGTTTCTCATCCAGTTGCAAGTAATTGACTCTCGTAAAAGGACTTCATGGGAATTATAAGACCTTTCATAGTTGAAAATCATGAAAACCATATGCCAAATTTGTGGACAGGAAAGATGTTTATAAATTACATATTTGCTTCTTGCAAGGGCATGCGCTCTTTACTTCATCTCTCCCCTCTCTCTGGTGGGTCTTATAAAATTTCTGAATGATGGCTAGAGCAAAAACAGTCACTATTTAGTTTACTGGCAGAAATCACTGTAGGACATGAGCAACATTTTGTTTTTCTCATAGCTTCATGTTAGTAACCTCATGAGTATATGTGCAATGTTACCCAACTATCGTCATATGTGACTTCTTTGAGGAAGATAGATAAGGTGGTGGGCAATATCTGGTGCTGAAAAAGAAAAGACATCATAGGTGTGGGTAGCCAATGCTTACAACTTCCCTTTGCACTTCCAAGAGGATCTATGTATGGCCTTCCTTCCTCACTAAGATCAAGTAGCAAGAGAGCTTGGGCATTTATTATCCAAAGTGTCTTACACACATGGTCTTGGCATATCTGTGCAAATATAATTGGAGGAAGGAACTACATCGTATTTCTGTTTTGTAGACAAGAAAATTGAGGAAGTTTTTTTTAAAAGTTAACCTATCCAAGGACATTCAGCTAGTCAATTACAATGCCTGCCCTTGAATAAAGGAAGCCTAATTTTAGAGTTCTTATTTGAATGTTGTATTACTTTATGTCACTGGGAAGGCTGAGTAAAGTGGAAATAAAACTACTATTTAGTGATTTCCAGAAAGATAATATAACCATATTTTCTTTTCTGTTAAAAATCTAAATTGGGAGATGCAAGTTACTCTATAAAGATTGACTCTATTGTTCAGTACTAGTTGTTTAATCCTTCTCATCAAAATTCATATTTTCCAACATCCTTAAGGACTGTTTGTCTTCATAACTCGATTAAAACAGGATTGATTGGATTGCTTTCCCATTAATGGAGACACACTTTCCTTCTACTGGATGGCTTATCCTCCTTCCTTTTCATTGACTGTGGGTACTCAGCTTAATGCAGTCAGTGATGCAGAGAGAGATTCATGCTCTAAAATGTTTCCCCATTGATTTAAAAAAAAGATGCAGGAAAATTAATCACATTCCTCATAAAAATGCATTCCTGCAATTATGAACCCACAGATGATGCTTGAAATTTCTTATGGTACAGAAAATGAAAGTGAGAAATAGGTTATATGCATTGCAGAGAGAAGGCGTAACTTCCAAAAAAGTCAATCTGAATTTTATCGCCAAGTTTCAAGGGCATAAAACATTATTTGATTAGGACTGTGATTGTTCTATGTGTTGCTGTCTGTTCAATATTCAGGGCTAGGCACTGACAGCTGCCAGAGCAAATCCTTCAGTGGTTTCTGTGGGCAATTGAAATGCTGAAAGGCAGGGGTGCTGCTGGGAGGAAGCAGAACTGAGATGCTTAGGCAGCTCTCAGGGGCAAGGAGGATTCCTGGACTTTCTCTCATCAGTTTATTTACTAGATAGGGCAAAGAGCAAGTGTTTCCTATGCTGTAGTCTGTGCCAGAGTGATAAAAAAGGGGCTTCCTTCATTGCAGACAGAACTGTGAACTTTCTCTTCTGCAATGGTGTCTTAGTCAGGGTTTCTATTCCTGCACACACATCATGACCAAGAAGCAAGTTGGGGAGGAAAGGGTTTATTCAGCTTACACTTCCACATTGCTATTCACCACCAAAGAAAGTCAGGACTGGAACTCAAGCAAGTCAGGAAGCAGGAGCTGATGCAGAGGCCATGGAGGGATGTTTCTGACTGGCTTGCTCCCTCTGCATTGCTCAGTTTGCTCTCTTATAGAACCCAGGACCACCAGCCCAGGGATGGCACCACCCACAATGAGCGGGGCTCTCCTGCCTTGATCACTAGTTGAGAAAATGCCTTACAGTTGGATCTCATGGAGGCATTTCCTCAAGGAAGGCTCCTTTCTCTGTGATAATTCCAGTGTGTGTCAAGTTGGCACACAAAACCAGCCAGGACAAATGGTTATAAGCAGGGACAGGAATGCAAATCAAAACAAACTGCCCTATGTATGTTTTTGAAAAATATAAATATCATATTGAATTGAGAAATGTGAACAGGTGAGGTCCAACTGATACTTGCGGTTATCTGGCCTTGTCTCCAATAGGTTTAACCATATTGGATAATTAATATCCATTAATCCCATGGGTATTAGTGTCCCTGTCTGCCAGAGATTGGTTTGGTTTACTTCTATTAGTATCACATATATTATATTTTGGTGCTCTCACAGCACATAGGATGGCATTGGGTCAAATAGTTGCTGATTCAAGAAGGAGCTGATCAGTCAGATGTATGAAATCTTGGATAATCAGGTAAACAAAAGTAAAACAGGCCCAAGCTCTTCATAGTGGTGAGTAACATGGAAATGGCATCAAAGAGGAAAGCATTCTGTCTACCTTTCACGTATCCATGGGCAATGCTTGACCTGAAAATGCATTTCCCTGGTATGTATCAAGGATTTCGTCCTCAAGGCTACAGCTGCCAGTGTGAAATCAGACATACAGACTGAGGTACACAGACAGGTTGCAGAAGAAATTCGGCTTTAACTCTATGGCAGATAATAGGTTAGAGTCCTGTGACTTTGGCTTCATTGCAAAGATCATTTTGTTTCTTCACAAAGACAGCTTGAAATCCAAGCTCTTAAGGCACTGATGTGGTCCTACTTGGAAATAGGATCTGAGTAGATCCAATGGGTTGAAGAAGAGTTCCTTGGGGTAGACATTAATTCTGTGTGACAGTATTCTTTTGAGGGTCTGGTGATGAAGTCCAGTTGGTAGAGTGCTGGCCTAGCCTGAACAGGGTCTAGCTTTGATCTGCAGAGCTATGCAAAGCAGTTCTGGTAGTGAATGACTATACTCTTAGCACTCAGAAAGTGGAGGCCAGAGGATCCAGAGTTTCAGGGTCATCCTTCTGACAGCAGAGTGAATCTGAGGCTATCCTGCTGAATAGTGAGGCCACTGGGGCACTCATGTATGCTTTTTAAAAAACATCCAATTTAGGTACTTACCTAGGACACTAATGCAGGCAGGAAACCTCTGACCTTATTTTTTTAGACAATGGACTAGGACATCCTCTTGGTAGAAATGAACTCAGGTAGTCAACTAAATATTTCCTCCTCAAATTGAAGAAAATGATTTTGATGATACAGCTGTCTCTGAATTGTCCATGTTCCTGAAAGTAATTACTCACCCACGCTTCAACAAATCATCCCAATGAACTCGTGGGTCCACCAAGCAATACTGGAATAGATTTGCTTCTAATTCTGTCGTTGGGACTCTATATGGTGTGAATAACATTTGTTCACACCTTCCCAGGAAAAGCCTCATCACAATTGAATGTCAAACTGAAGGCTCCTTCTGTCTTCTCGCTTCCTCTCATTCATCCTCCTTTATATGAAACACTCAACTAATCACATACTTCATATTTTACATTTATAAAATGAGGACCATTGGAGAGGGAGGAAAATTTTGGGAGCTAGTGCTCAGTAACATGACTAGAATCAATAATAATATATGAAAATAGACAAGAGAGTAATTTCAGGGACTCAGCACAAAAAAAAATAAATAAAGTGAATAAGGTAATGAATGCGTGGCTAGGAGTGATTTAGTATTCTGTCTGCTACACATGTGTAAAATCAACTCATCTACTCCATAAATGTATACAATTGATTTATCAACTAAAAACACTAATTAAAAAATGAAGATCATGATAATAGGTACTTCGTATATTAAAGGAACTATTTATATTGACACAAGCCAGGCTTCTCCAGAACAACAGTCTATAGGACACATACACACACACACACACACAGAGAGAGAGAGAGAGAGAGAGAGAGAGAGAGAGAGAGAGAGAGAGAGAGAGAGAGAGAGAGACAGAGAGAGAGAGAGAGAGACAGAGACAGAGAGAGAGACAGAGACAGAGATAGAGAGACAGAGACAGAGAGGCACAGACACAGAAACACAGAGAGAAATAGATGTTATTATTATATTCGTTTAGTGTTACTTTCAAAACTAGTGTAAAAAGTCATGGACTTCATTATACCACTTCATTTTCATACATGTATTACTGTTCTTTGCTCACATTCTTTTGTACTACCCTCCCTTGTTTCTCTTCATTCTTCCTTCCCCAAATAATTCCCTTCCTGCATTTATGCCTTTATATTTATATTTAAATAGTTTATATTTATAAAATATTTTGTCTTTCTGTGCTTTTTTATTCATAAAATTAGTATTTCAGAAGGAATGGGCTTATACAGTTATGGAAGTTGGGCATTCCAAAAGTGCAGAATGAGCTGGCAGGCTACAGCCTGGGGCAGCTACACCACAGCTCCACTCCAGAACCAGTGTGGCAGATGGCGTCTGTAGGTGGTTTGCTGTATAACCAGGACATGTCTGTCTGCTATAGAATTTGATCCCACTTGGGGTAAACATGGCCTTTTGTTCTTTTCAGGTCTTTACTGAATGAGCTCCAGTGATATTGAGGAGGGAAATCTGGATTAGTTAAGAACCTACCCAGAAACCAGGATCAGGATCATATTATACGAAAACAAACTATTCTCAATTAAAAAAAAATCCCATTAAGGTCAATACTATCACAAATCCTGACAGAAAAATCCAAAATAATATTTTACATACACTCTGGAACCTTTGTGATCCAAGTTGGCATAAAGGAAATGGTTGGTATTAAGTGAAATGTTTAATGTAGTCCTAACTAGTGACATTCACGTAACTAATATACTTCTGAAATTGCTTGAAAACTAAAAACAGTCAATATGAAAATAGCAAGAGAATACTCTTGGTAGTAACAGTGACAAGCACAGAGTCACTCCCGTAAACATTCTGCAAAACATACTGCATGTTCAAAAAGAATGGATGAGTGTTCTTAGTGAGCCGTGCAGAGAAAGCAGTCTCTTCAGCTGCAGGCTTTTCCAATTGTGCAGCACAGGAAAACTGGCAAATTTCTTTCCTTTTCTTGCACATGTTTGAATGTTTTTAAAAGGATTTCTGTGAAAGTCATTCTTGTTTAGAGGTAAACAGAACAGTAATATTCAAGACACAAGAAATCCATTGTACATGATCAGAACAATGTCTATTTGAAGATAACCACATGTATATCTGACATCCTGTGAATAAGTCACCTCATATGACAAAAGGGACCTGGGATGTGAGGCTCTGACATGGAATTAGAACCTGGACATGACTCCCCTCATGAATAGAATCTAATGATGACACAGGAGGTAGGGGAGAGGGGAGAGAGAGAGAGAGAGAGAGAGAGAGAGAGAGAGAGAGAGAGAGAGAGAGAGAGAGAGAGAGAGAGTGATGGTGGTTTTAGAAGCTAGAACAGCAGGGAAATTGATTCATTTTTAAACTTCCAGAGAGGAATGCATCTGCTCTGTCTTTTCTCCCTCTGAGACTTGGGTCAGACTTCTGACCTATTTAACTGTAGATACCAAATCTCCATTGTTTTAAGCCTCCAAGATTGTGAAATATTTAACAACTTCAAGAGAAGAGTTACTGCACATCTTCAAAGCCAGGGAAGGAGAACTGTCTCATGTCTTCTCTGATATCTCTCTAGTTTTTCTTTTGTCCCTTTAGGGTTTTTTTTTAAAGATCAGGGTTAAAAACCAATTTTCCTAAAATACTAATGGGAACTGAAAAAAAATACTCTCTTGCTGAATATAAAAAAGACAAAGCAAAACAAAATTCAAACCATATCCACATCTCTTTCTACTTATTACCCATGTTATAGCATCCCCCTCTCCTTCCAGTTCCTAACTTCTAGTTCTCCAATTAAAACGCAGTAGGCTAAAGACCCAAACCTGATAGCCACATATGGGACAAAAGACACAGTGCCCGTCTTGCTAGGTCAGTTTAGGTTTATTCAGTGTATTCCATCCATTTACTTGTAAAATTCTTAATTTCATAATTTTTAAAACATTTTTTTTATTGACTCTTTGGGAATTTCACGTCATGCACCACAATCCACTCATTTTCTAGTCCTTCCATATCCACCCTCCACCCTTGTAACCTCCCTTCCCTCAAATAAAATAAACAAAAACCTTTCTCTGACCCCCCCCTGGGCAGTGGACTGCTCCTCTTTCAACCATAGCCCTTTCTCAAACCCACAGCTGTCATATCCCTAGTTCTGCTTGTGTGTACCCATTCGCTCCTCCAGGTTTTCCCATCTCTCTATCACACGTTCATTAGTGACAGTGGCATTGGAAGCTGAGGTGTGTCACGTGGTACATCCTTTTGCCCAAACATCTTTACTCGAAAGTGCTCAGAGCAATGGGTCATCGGTCTGGTTTAAGTCCTCTGGTTTCTGCTACTCTATCAATAGTGGATCCTCATCAGTGCTCCTCTTGGATAGCCTGTTGTTGCCCTGTGTCATGGCGATCCCGTGGCTTTGATTCTAGCAGTTTGTGGATGGGGTGGATGTTGGGGTGGGCCAACACAAAGCCTTGGACCTGGGTCTGGGAGGTAACTGAGTTTGTCAGCCCAGCTCTCCCATGCCCATGGGCCAGCTCTCGCACTGGCCAGACGAGGGTCAGGGACAGCTCTCCTGGCCTATGACACCTCTGATGCCACGGTGTCGTGGCTACTGAAGGGTGTGTCCTGCTCAGCCTGACCCTTGAAGACCAACATGGCTTCAGGTGGCAGCCTAGACCATGGACATTTGCAATGCCTTGGGTGGTACACAGACCTGAACATCACCATGGCCTCAGGGGGTAGCACCTTACATTAGGCTGTTCCTCACTTCGGTCTGGTCGTGTCTCCAGTTCTGCCTCTCTTTGTAGTGCACAAACCATTCCACTTCTCTTTCTCTCCCATCTCCATACTACATACTTGCTCATTTCAGTGAGGGGGCTTTCGACTGTCTTCCATTTGTCCATGTTGAGAGGCAATTTTATTTTTATCTACAACTAAGTAAGATTCTCTTGTATATGTGCACCACACTTCCATTACCCATTTTTCAGTTGATGAGCATCTAGGTGGTTTCTATTTTCTAGTTATTATGACTAGAACAACAGTAACATTAATGAGCAAGTGTCTAGTATCGTATAGAGTTGTTTGGGTACAGCCCTGGAATGGTGTAGCCAGACCGTGTTGTGGTTCATGCATAGAAACTTTGCAAGCAGAACACATGAAACTCAAGAAGGATGACCAAAATGGGAATGCTTCACTTCTTCTTTAAAAGGGGAACAAGAATAAATACCCTTGGGAGGGAATAGGGAAGCAAAGTTTAGAACAGAGGCAGAAGCCCTGCCTCACATGTGGCCCATACATATACAGCCACCCAATTAGACAAGATGGATGAAGCAAAGAAGTGCAGGCCGACAGGAACCGGATGTAGATCTCTCCTGAGAGACACAGCCAGAATCCAGCAAATACATAGGCGAATGCCAGTAGCAAATCACTGAACTGAGAATGGGACCCCCGTTGAAGGAATCAGAGAAAGGACTGGAAGAGCTTGAAGGGGCTTGAGACCCCCATATGAACAACAATGCCAACCAACCAGGGACTAAGCCACTACCCAAAGACTGTACATGGACTGACCCTGGGCTCCAACCTCATATATAGCAATGAATAGCCTAGTAAGGGCACCATTGGAAGGGGAAGCTCTTGGTCCTGCCAAGACTGAACCCCTGTGAACGTGATTTTTGGGGGGATGGTGGTAATGGGGGGAGGATGGGGAGGGGAACACCCATATAGAAGGGTAGGGGGAGGGGGAGGGGTTAGGGGGATGTTGGCCTAGAAACCGGGAAAGGTAATAACAATTGAAATGTAAATAAGAAATACTCAAGTTAATAAAGATGGGGGAAAAAAAAAAAGAAACTCTGCAAAGATTTCCATATTGTATATACAGGATCACACTCCTGTCAACAGTGAAGAAGGGAACCTCTTTGCCCACATCTTCAGCACCATTTGTTACTTCATTTCTTTGTAATCACCATTCCTTTGCAGGGTAAGATGGACTCTTGTTTGTAAGGTATTCAGGGAATTTTGGTACCATTGGAACAAGATGTAATCTCACAATAGTTTTCATTTACATTTGACTGTTGGCTAGTGGTGTTGAACACTTTAAATGTTCTTTAAATACTTTTTCTTTTGAGAACACTCCATTAAGTGCCATAGCCCATTTTGTAGTGGTTGTTTCCTTAATGTTAGTTTCTTACATTCTTTCTATATTCTAGATACCAATTTCTTGGTCAGATTAAACTCTTCTCCAATTCTGCAGGACCTTTTCACTTGATTGAGTTTCCAATGCTGTACAATAGCTTTTTAAATATCATGAGACCTGGCTCGTTTATTATTGGTCATATTTCCTTAGTAACAAGAGTCTGTCTTTTTTTTTTTCCCCAAGCTAAACTAATTTGGAAAGATGAACTAGAGGAAATGCCTCCTCCATCAGATGGTCAGGTAGAACATAAAACTTCAGTCCTGGTACTGGAGACATGGCTTAGCAGTTAAGAGTATTTGTTCTCGCAGAGACTCAGGTTCAATTTCCAGCATCCACAGGGCTGCTCACATCCATAACTCCAGCTCCAGAGGATCTAATGTCCTCTTCTGACATAGGTGGGCATCATGCATGCACATTGTGTGCATACATTCATTCATACCATCAAATTACAAATGCATAAAAATCAAGTAAATCTAAAAAAAAAATAAAATTGTAATCTTTGTCACTATTCCGCAAGTGGCACCGTTTTTATATTCCTTTAACAGCTTGATTATGAGTTACTTTCAAAAGCAATTTATTCAGATTTTCTACATCCTTCAATGAATTATAATCATATTAACAGAAAAGATTATTTACCCCAAAGGCTGCACAATTTTGAAACAAGTAAAGCAAAGATAAGAAACAGAAGCCCACTCTTTCAATGCAAACAGAACATGCACCATCTCACACTTATGCCTGAAATTTTCAAGGTTTTAGCAAAGAATATGGGCCAACATGTTCCTCAGTGAAGACCCATTCTATACAATGTCTAAGCAGAGATTTTGAAACTTTTTTCTCACAAAATTTTTTAATGGAGTAAATACTGTTATTACTGAGGTTTTGTTTAAGGTACAACAGCAGTGTGGTTTAACTGTTACTTGCAGTTGTTGGGTAATATAATGTTGAGGTAAAAATAAAAAAGTGGAAGAACTGGCTCACTTCACGGGGATCCACAGGAGCCGGGTGCTCTGGCTGTTTCTCTGCCAGTTGCTTTCACACACTGTCCCCTCGGCGGGTTGTTACCATGCCTGACACACACACATCACGTTCTAGCATGACATCACGCCACGCTAGCCCCAGGCGTTCTGTAGCCTAACATGGCTTCTAGAACTGAGACACGTTGTCTCTCTGCCTGTTGGGAACTTTGCTCACCTTCCATGAAGTCCGGTAAAAGCAAAGCTCTAGAAACTTGCAGTTTAACAATTAGATTTATATGTTAAAATTCTCAATCTACAATTCATTCACAGAATAAATTCACTGCCAATTAATATAGAAACCGCCTACCTAGACAAGATAAAATTGACCTAGACCACCTGGATCGGAATCATACTACTCCTGTCTCCATCTTCCTCCTTCCCTTCCTCCCCCCTCCTCCCCTCCTCCCCTCCCCTCCTCCCCCCCTCCTCCCCTCCTCCTCCCCTCCTCCCCCTCCCCTCCCCTCCTCCTTCCCCCTCCTCTCTCCTTTCTAGACTTTTCCCCCCTTCTCTTCCTTCTCATCCAATGATAGTCTTCGCCTTATCCTGGACCCACCCTGCTGCATAATGACATCATCCTGCAACATAATGAAACACACAAAAAGGGTAGAGACCACATTTCATTATTCTAAGTACCATTTGCTCTTCTGAAAAAAAAACTCCAACCTCCTAAAATCCTGGAGTAATACTATTACCATGGACAAAAAATAAACCCCAGTGCTCTAATAGGCTTCTCTGTATGTGTTTGTATACCTACACATACGTATAGATGTGAAAAAGCTTCAATAGAAAAACCTTCATACCAATTGTAGTTAAAACATGGTTTTGTTAAGTGATGCATTTAAAATGACACCATCCTTTCCTTCTAAGAGAGAATTTCTTGGGGAGATTTGCATAGAGAATTTTAGACAGCAAAGGCTGCTTATTGGTGGAAAATTACAAGGCTTGAAACCATGAAAAGTTTTCCAGTTCTGTGTAGACCTTGGCATTTACACAGTGACAATATTGTTTAGGAAAAGCCAGTTTTAATGGCATTGACTTTTTCCTATTCCACTGTGGATGCTTCCCTTGAATGCCTGTGTGGGAAGAGAAACAATGTTGTCAACACCCACTGTCCGTCTGAACCCTAAAACCTCGAAATTGAATGAATGTCACAGCCGAAATTAAAAATACAGTCCATGCAACAACACGTGCAATTTTGAACATAGAAGCTTTGTGCAGTGTTAAGAAAGATTTTATAATATGTGAAAATACTCAGATCGTGGCTGAGGAAGAATTTTCAAGAACCTTTAAGATTAGTTTTATGCGTTCACTTCTTTCAACTGGAAAATATCACATGAAAAATTTTGTATATGACCAAACCAATATCTTTTAATTTTTAGTAAACTTTACTTAGGAGCTAATGTTTCTTACAATCTGCCTTTCCTGAGAGCAGAGGTCTGACTTGTGGATCATTGTGCAGACTATAAAATAAGGACTTAAAGTGTGTATCAAGTGAATTAAGTTTAATGAAAATTTAACTTTTTTTCCTCTAAGAAAATTGCTTTGATATGTCCCAGGGCTTTGGTGTCTTTGAAAGTAACTGATGTCATCATAGAAACCACTTCCTTCCCTACTTCTTTCTCTTTGGGGTAAAGTTTATGACCTTCTGTCATCTAAATCCTCAAAACCCACCAAGCCCCATTTCTGCCACCTGTCAACTAACAGCAGCTTCTACCTGCACTATGTTCAGACCTTTGCAAGGTCTCCTTGGGGCAGCAAAAAAATAGAAAATGCATTCCAGTATGTGTCCAGCCACTTACAAAGTACATAAGCACGGGTGGCGTCTGGAGAGAGGGCAGCACCTCTTTCCTGACCTGACGACCTTGGCCCAGGCTAACCAAGCAGGCCAGGGGCCCTGAGTGGCCGGAGCAGACAGCAGGCCCAAGAAATGAGGAAAACTGGAGGCGTTCATCTGGCAACATGGCAATTATTTCAACAATTCCCCTCTACTAGGAAGAATGTAAGCCACCTCAGGCATGAGGTTAGTATTTTTAGAATTCTTGAAATAATAAGTCTTGCAATTCTAGTCTCAACTAAGAAATTAAAGTCAGGCAGAAAAGAACAAGCTTGACAACAGGCTTTACTTCGCCTCTGTCAGGAACAAATGTTTTTCTCTTCCAAGTGATAGTGGAGTGTGTGGTCAGTTAATTGAATTTCTTCTACATGTGGAAATCAAGGAAATACTATATGAAAGAGGAATTTTGGTGGGAGAAAGGACTTTAGAGATGTAATCTTGTGATTACTCAACAGTTCTACAGCTGAAGAAATCTAAAATGTCCATTTCACAAGAATATACATGACAGCCCACACAATGAATCATCACAGTAACAACTCAAGATCTGCAGGACTTCGATCCAAGAGGAAATGTGCAAAATCATTTGCTCACCAGCTCTACAAACCCACGGCAGAAGATGGAGCACTTAACCCAAATCCTGTCAATCTTCTCCAGGATGGAATTATCAGCAAATCTTCAGGCTTTTAAAGCTGTCAGTGACCGGAAGTGGAGATTAGGAATGAGTAGAAATGAGGATAAAGGCTTCTGGCTTGTTCAGTGCATGAGGAAGTGATGAATGTTCTGTCAGGAAAAAGAAAATGACTCTTTACCCTCAAGTGATAATTTCTAACTTGATGACAAATTGGTTTTACTTTATTCTCTCCCTCTCCTCTCCCTCTCCTCTCCCTCTCCCTCTCCTCTCTCTCCTCTCTCTCCCTCTCTCTCTCTCTCTCTCTCTCTCTCGTGTGTGCTCACACACACACACACTCTCTCTCTCCCTGTCTCTGTCTCTCTCTCTGTCTCTTTGTCTCTCTCTTTCTCTCTCTGTGTCTTTCTCTCTCTGTCTCTCTCTTTGTCTCTGTCTGTGTGTGTGTGTGTGTGTGTGTGTGTGTGTGTGTCTTCCCCATCCCTCAACACACAGTTATTTTTAGTTAAATAATTTGACAGGAGGCTGTATTAGTCACATTCTTTGAGCTATGTACAATATAGTGTATATTTCCTAAGAATAAGAATTTTATGTAACCACAGCACAGTTGGGAAAACATCTAGAGAGCTAATTAGATGATCACATCTACACTGACTCCTAATGCATAAATCATACTAGGCTGTGATCTAGCCTATCCTTTCTTTGTTTCTTTCTTGGATTTTTTTTATTTACATTTCCAATGTTATTCCCTTTCCCGGTTTCCTGTTCATAAGCCCCCTCCCTTCCCCCTCCCCTTCTTCTATAAAGGTATTCCCCTCTCCATCCACCCCCCTCGCTGGCCCCCTTTCTTTGTTTTTGAAAGCAACATACACATACAATAGTATTTCCTTATTGCTTTGTATATCTAGTCCATGAAACATAAACAGTTAGAACATGACACCAATTAAGAAACAAAAATGTTTCTGTGAGTTTTGAGATATTTTTATACTTTGTCTTCTCTTATTTTCCTCCCAACCTTTCCGAACTTCCTTATGCAAGCCGACCCGAAGTTTCTAAGGAAATGATGCTGTGAGCTAGAAGGAATCAAGGAGCTTCAGACAGAAGAATGAACATCACAGATGACTTAGAAGATTGGCTCTGGCAGCCCTGTGAGTACCACACTAAAGTGGAGGCAGGCATGGAGACTTGGGGAGACAAATGATTAGTTATGACAATTCTCCAGTAGGACATCTTGAAAGTCTGCCTGGGATAAAACTGAAAGAGTAGAAGATAAAGAATTTGGGAGTGAGCAATAGGGAAGAGGTGTCTTTTTGTTGATAGAAGTCCTTTCATTCAGCAAACAAGACAAATATATTTGAATCACATACAAAAGACATGGGATAAGATGGTGACTGTCCAAAGACTCCCATTACCGACGAAATTCTGGAAGCAATAAAGAGTGTGGGGTAATGACCTCCAAAACAAAATGGCAGTGGTGATGATACTGTGTATGAGAGAGTGGGATACAAAAGCTATGGGGTCAAAGAGCTATGGTGCAGACAAGGTCAAAGGCAGGGACTTGATGCTGGTGAATTTTACAGCTTAGAAGACATCCCTGCAATAGTCTGAGCTATGATTCATAGAAGGGATGGTTTTGAGGGGGAAGATGAACAGTGGAGGGGTTAGGGAATAATGAGATAACAGAGAACAATAAGGAGAAAATACAGTGTCCTTTAAAGTCTGAGTAGAGGGGTAGTGGCCTACATGACTGTTTGCATGCAAGACTTTCTCCCCTAAGGGCCCATATGGTTAGATGCATATAGATGTCTTCCTGGTTAAACCTGGAGGGCAAATTGATGCATCCTGGTTTTGATTTTATATTTTTCACAGTGGTAAGAAAGTTTTGAAAAACTCAGACTTCATAAAGGCAGTGGAGTACTAAAGAGGCATGTCCTAGTAATGCAAGATGTCTATAAAGAGCTTTGCATATTGAATTTTCTTTGCTATTTTTCCTGGTAGGAGCTGAGTAATGTCTGAGAATATAATATGTGGTGGTTAGCACAGTTCAATATTCAACTTCTACCTCCCCCTCCCACCTGGAAGTCTCCCAACACACATTGTTTTTGTGTGTGTGAAGGTCAGGTCCCCATTGTGCTAAAATTCTTTCCACGATGAAAACATTTTATTTTTCTCTACATATAGCTTCCTGCTGCACATGGGGAGGAAATGTTTTCCTTTTGTGTCTAGTAACCAGACTTGCATGGAAAATGGGACTTCGGGTTTGAATGGTGAGAATCGTTGTGTTAACTGAAGAAGACAGCTTTTGTGGAAATATTGAAGCTGTTGGGACTTTGCTCCCACCCATCTGTGCAGCCACTTTTAGTGACATGGGGGCATAAGTCAAACATTCCAGTCTTGTCAGCACTTGGCTGAGCCAGGAACTCATTAGCAGAATCCCAGCATAATGTGTAGCAGAGGAAAGGGTGATAAGTTAAAAATAACCAAGGTCATCTCTCTGTTTACTATGAGGATGAACATGGGCCTCTGGGACCACTGTGGCCTCTCTTGGCTAGCAATCCTGCCTGTAGGAAGACTCCTGTTTTCAGAACCTTGCCATTTTCTCCTCTCCCAGCCTAGCTTGATTCCTCAAGCCTGTGTGACAAGTTTTTAGGCTCCAGAATAGTTCATCACCATTACAATGTTGTCGTGGTTTGAATAGGTTTGTCACCCCACCCCCCAACCCCACATAGACTCATGTGTTTGAATGCTTGGCCCCTGGGGAGTTTCACTATTAGAAGCTGTGGCCTTGTTGGAGTAGGTGAGGCCTTGTTGAAGGAAGAAGTCACTGTGAGTCTCCCAGTGCCTAAGCTCTGTCTAGTGTGAGAATTCAGAGCCTTCTCCTGGCTGCCTGCACAGTCAGTCTTCTCTTGGCTGCCTTCAGATCAAGATGTAGAACTCTTGGTTCCTTTAGTACCATGTTTGGCTGCAGGATACTGTTTTTCCTGCTATGATGGTAATGGACTAAGTCTCAAATGTTTGCCTTTATAAGAGTTGCCATGGTCATGATGTCTCTTCATAGCAATAAAACCCAAATTAAGACAGAAGTAATAACTTTTTATCCTAGATTTAATCATTACTTTGCTTACTCTCTTCTTTATTCTCATCTAACTGGAACTTGTTATTGGCTAGATCTTCAAAGGAGATTCTCTCTTTCAGTAGGACCCAGCAAATTCCTTTCTGTGTGGTAGTGAACTGTGAGAGGAAGCCTGGTAAAGTTGAGCTAGGGCTTGAAGTCCTGGAGACCCAGAAAGGGTGGTAGGAGCTTCACCTGCTCCCATCTCTAGGCCTCTGTCAATAGCCACACCCCTCCCCCCCCACCAGAGAGGATTGTGGCTACCAATAACTTAGGGATAGTGCCCTCAAGTCCCTCCCTATGTGGATGAGGCCTTCAGGCCAAGCCAAGAGGAAGCACCTGATTTCAGACCCAACCCACCCCAAAATTGTATATAAGATCCTATCCAGAAGGAATAAAGGTGTGTGAGAATTACTCTGTCCTCTGAGAGTATTGGTCACAAGAGCTGTAATACTGCCTAGGAAGAGAATGCTCTCCCAAAGCTTTCACTACCAGAATCTACCCGGCACTCTGCTCACTCCCTACCCAGCTCTCCTCCAACTCATCCTACCTCAGCTTGACTCAGCACAACCAGTGCAGCAACAGTGGCTGCTGGGGCAGTAACACCAGAGCAGCAGCAGCAGCAGCAGCAGCAGCAGCAGCAGCAGCAGCAGCAGCAGCAGCAGCAGCAGCAGCAGCAGAGTGGTAGAAGCCCTTCCCCTCTTTGCACATGCCCTTTCCCCTTGGCTTGAACCCTCCTGTCAGACTGGGCCAGAGGTCTCCATGGATAGCCTCCAGTACACAGAACAACACTTTTGACATGGGTCCTTGCCTTCATATGCATCTTGTCATTATGTGCGTGTTTGGCATTCTTTGTTTTTAGTCTGGCCTATATCCCATTGTTAAAGATTCTGTGTGTTTCTTTCTTTTCTTTCTTTTTTCTTTTCTTTTTTTTTTGCTCACTCTGAGTCTCTTGTGGTACCGTTTACCTCCTCTTCCCACTTACCCTTGGAAAATGTCTTAACTTCCACCATCAGTCTGGATGTTGGTTAGTTTTGAATATTAAACACATATACCCATTTATTTCACACACGTCATTTTATCAAAATTAATTTTATTAATATATATTTAAAATTGACAAGTAATAATTATGCACATGAATGGGATATGTAATATTTTGGGCTTGTGTGTTCTCATTTTGCTTGATGCCAGGTCTAACTAACATATAGCAATCTAGTCTCCAGATTATAGTAAATTCATGGTTTGCCTTGGAGTACTGATCTTCTTGACTCTAATGAAATTATAGGAATACACTATCACAGCTAGCTTCTGTGGTGCTGAGAATAGAATGCATGACATCATAGATGCTAGGAAAAGTGCTAGCATCTATAACTGGGCTGTATTCTGAGCTAAGTGTATGATATTTTAATAAATTGTGAAATTTGGTAATCTCATTAAGTAATTGATATATCTATTTATTCATACATTTCTCTTTGTTGGAAATCCATGATTTAAATTCCTTTGCGATTGTTAATTATTGTCTACCATAATCGTGCAACTAAGCCTCAGAAAACAAAACAAAGCAAAAATATTCTTTCTATCTAATTACACCCCAAGCCTTCTCTATTCCTCACTCCCAGAGATGAAACACAGAGTCAAACACTGTTACTCAGGAAGTTGAAAAAAGGGAACTACTGACGTGTGAACAAGAAGCAGCTCACACTCCACACTTGGCTGTTGCTACTCTCTGTGGTATTTCTTTGAGGACTATACATTTGATACTGTTAGTTTTCTGTCTAAACCCAGGCTTACTAAACAAATGTCATCAACGGAGATATGCTCAAGTCCTTGAGGTCCTTGAAATCTCTTAGTATGTTTTTGACTCATGTTTCTTCATCTATAGCATGAACAGATTCATAATATTGCTGTACGGTTATTGCAAAGGTGAAATAGTACAATATGCAAAAGATTTAAGGTGACAATTGAAAATTGGACTTGTATTGGCTCAATGTGGCATTTGGAGGTAAGTATTTTAAGTTACTGACTTCATGAATTGGAAGAGCCCAAATCAAGACAAGCACTAGGTTGAGAGTACAGGGGCATTTTCTAGATAGGGATACTCGAAGGTAGAGGACTGATAATGTCATTAATAAACATTATTCTTTCCTTGAGCATTGCCCCAGTTTCCTCCTAGAGACCATAAATTCCAAGCAATGGCAGATTGCCTTGCCTTTTGTCAGCACAAAATTAATTAGGCTGAGTGGTTTGTCTGTCAATGTGGTTCAACTTTTTCCCCTAAAAGTCGGTAGGAACTGCAAGCCGGCTTCTCCTCATGGTGAGCTTAAAGCCCCATACCTTTCAGGAAGGGTGGCAGGGTATACTCAACAGATGTCTTTGTGGGAATCAACATTGTCTCTAGCCCTCTCTTGGTACTTGAGCACCAAGAGAAATCTCTTGAGTTTCTTGAAAGAGAGATTTTTTTCCCCACTCCTGTGAGAGAGAGGAGAGCTTTTTTTCAAGCCAGAGAGGGAGAGAGAGAGGAGAGAGAGAGAGAGAGAGAGAGAGAAGAGTGGAAGAGCTGAAGGAAGAGTGAGAGATAAGCTATTTAAAAAAACAAAACAAAACAAAAAACTCCGTGCTCGAGCTGGGGCCCAAACCTTGCTGATCCAGGCCCACAGCTCCCTGCTCCCAAACCGTGTGGGAGAGAGCTCATCGCCCAGACAGGTGGGCACTCCTGAGACTGCAGGGCAGGAGAGATCTCCAGTACTGCCCACCCTTGTCCACATCCCTGGCCCAAGAGGAAACTATATAGGGCCTCTGGGAATAGGAAGATAGGCCCCTCAATGCTGCAGTCCAGACACTGTCCGGATCTGAAGGGACTTGGTCAAACAGCTCCCTGCACCCAAATCCCATGGGAGGGAGAGTTAGACCTTCAGAGGGGCAGACAAGCCTGGGAAGCCAGAGGAGAGTACTCTCTACCCACATTTCTGACTCTAGAGGAAAACACCTACCGCCATCTGGGCCCCCTGTGCACAGGGTCCTGAGCAAAGGTGGGGCAGGCCCTCTGGTTGCTGCCTTCACAGAGAGCTGAAACCCAGCTCTGAGGAGCGACTCCAGGCCCGAGACCAAAGGTAAGACCAACATTTCTGCTCCAAACGACCTGCCTGGTGGACTCAGGACACACGCCCACAGGAACACTTGAAGACCAGTAGACAAGAAGGACTACATGCCTGAAAGCAGAAAACTCTGTTCCCATAACTGGCTGAAAGAGAACAGGAAAACAGGTCTACAGCACTCCTGACACACAGGCCTATAAGACAGTCTAACCACTGTCAGAAATAGCAGAACAAGGTAACACCAGAGACAATCTGATGGCGAGAGGCAAGCACAGGAACCCAAGCAACAGAAACCAAGACTACATGGCATCATCGGAGCCCAATTCTCCCACCAAAGCAAACACGGAATATCCAAACACACCAGAAAAGCAAGATCTCGATTTAAAATCACATTTGATCATGATGATAGAGGACTTCAAGAAAGACATAAAGAACTCCCTTAGAGGCAAAGGACAAAGGACACAACAGATTGGGAAAAGATCTTTACCAATCCTACAACAGATAGAGGCCTTATATCCAAAATATACAAAGAACTCAAAAAGTTAGCAAGAGGGAGACAAAAACCCTATTAAAAATGGGGTTCAAATAAACAAAAATTCACAGCTGAGGAATGACTGAAATAGCAAATGGTTGGAACTAGAAAATATCAATGAGCTAACCCAATCACAGAAAAATCCATTGATAATGAAATGCTTGAATTACCCTAGGCCTAGAACAAATGAAATCAAACAGGTCAAAAGGAAACTCCTTCTTTAAAAAAAGGGAACAAGAATAAAAAGAGGCAAAGATTAAAACAAGACTGAAGGAACACCATCATTCAGAGCCTGTCCCACATGTGGCCCATATATAACAGCCACCCAATTAGACAAGATGGATGAAGCAAAGAAAAAACCGAAGGAGAAGAGATCGCTCCTGAGAGGCCAGAATACAGCAAATACAGAGCATCACCAACTGAACTGAGAATGAAGGAATCAGAGAAAGAAGAAGAGAAGAGAATCTCAAGGCAACCAGAGATTCCAGGGAAACCATACCTAAAGACTATACATGGAATGACCCTGGACTCTGACCTCATAGGTAGCAATGAAAAGAGCAATGGAAGGGGAAGCCCTGGGTCCTGCTAAACTGAACCCCCAGTGAACTAGTCTGGGGGGGGCGGCAATGGGGAGGGTGGGGAGGGAACACCCATAAGGAAGGGGAGGGGGGGAGGGGATGTTTGCCCGGAAACCGGAAAGGAATAAACTCAAAATGTATATAAGAAATATTCAAGTTAATAAAAAAAAAGAACTCCTTAGAGAAATGCAAGAAAACACAAATAAACAAGCAGAAGCCTATAGAGAGGAAATGCAAAAAATCCATGAAAGAATTACAGGAAAACACAATCAAACAGGTGAAGGAATTAAAAATGGAAGTAGAAACAATAAAGAAAGCACAAAGGGAGACAACCCTGGATAGAGAAAACCAAAGGAAGAGACAAGGATCATAGATACAGGCATCACCAACAGAATGCAAAAATCTCAGGAGCAGAAGATTCCATAGAAACCAACCAAAGATAATGTAAAATGGAAAAGACTGGCCAAAACATACAGGAAGTCCAGGAACAATGAGAAAAATCAAACCTAAGGAAAAAGGTATCCAAATGAAGAATTCCAAATCAAAGGACCAGTATCTTCAACAAAATCATAGAAGAAAACTTCCCTAACCTAAAGAAAGAGATGCCCATAAACATACAAGAAGCCTACAGAACTCCAAATAGATTGGACCAGAAGAGAAACTCCTCTCGTCACATAATAGTCAAAACACCAAATGCACAAAACAAAGAAAGAACATTAAAAGCAGTAAGGGAAAAAGGTTAAGTAACATATAGAGGCAGACCTATCAGAATCACACCAGACTTCTCACCAGAGACTATGAAAGACAGAAGATCCTGGAGAGATGTCATACAGACCCTAAGAGAACACAAATACCAGCCCAGGTTACTGTATCCAGCAAATCTCTCAATTAACATAGATGGAGAAACCAAGATATTCCATGACAAAACCAAATTTACACAATATCTTTCTACAAATCCAGCCCTACAAAGGATAATAAATGGTAAAGTCCAACACAAGGAAGCAAGCTACACCCTAGAAAAAGCAAGAAACTAATCATTTTGCAACAAAACAAAGAGAAGACAAGCACACAAACATAATCTCACATCCAAAAATGAATATAACAGGAAGCAACAATCACTATTCCTTAATATCTCTCAATATCAATGGCCTTAACTCCCCAATAAAAAGACATAGATTAACAAACTGGATACACAATGAGGACCCAACATTTTGCTGCCTACAGGAACACACCTCAGAGACGAAGACAGACACTACCTCAGAGTAAAAGGCTGGAAAACAACTTTCCAAGCAAATGGTTTGAAGAAGCAAGCAGGAGTAGCCATTTTAATATTGAACAGAATCGATTTTCAACCAAAAGTCATCAAAAAAGATAAGGAAGGACACTTCATATTCATCAAAGGTAAAATCCACCAAGATGAACTCTCAATCCTAAATATCTATGCTCCAAATACAAGGGCACCTACATACATAAAAGAAACCTTACTAAAGCTCAAAGCACACATTGCACCTCACACAATAATAGTAGGAGATTTCGACACCCCACTCTCATCAATAGACAGATCATGGAAACAGAAATTAAACAGAGACATAGACAGACTAAGAGAAGTCATGAACCAAATGGACTTAACAGATATTTATAGAACATTCTATCCTAAAACAAAAGGATATAAATTCTTCTCACCACCTCATGGTACTTTCTCCAAAATTGACCACATAATTGGTCATAAAACAGGCCTCAATAGATACAGAAAGATAGAAATAATCCCATGTGTTCTATCAGACCACCACGGGCTAAAGCTGGTTTTCAATAGCAATAAGGGAAGAATGCCCACATATATGTGGAAGTTGAACAATGCTCTACTCAAAGATAACTTGGAAGAAGATAACTAGGAAGAAATAAAGAAAGAAATTAAAGACTTCTTAGAATTTAATGAAAATGAAGGTATAACATACCCAAACTTATGGGACACAATGAAAGCTCTGCTAAGAGGAAACCTCATAGCTATGAGTGCCTGCAGAAAGAAACAGGAGAGAACATATATCAGTAGCTTGGCAGCACACCTAAAAGATCTGGAACAAAAAGAAGCAAACACACCCAGGAGGAGTAGAAGGCAGGAAATAATCAAACTCAGAGCTGACATCAACCAAGTAGAAACAAAAAGGACTATACAAAGAATCAACAGAATCAAAAGCTGGTTCTTTGAGAAAATCAACAAGATAGATAAACCCTTAGCCAGAATAACCAGAGGACACAGAAAGTGTTTCCAAATTAACAATATCAGAAATGAAAAGGGAGACATAACTACAGAATCAGAGGAAATTCAAAAAAAATCATCAGATCCTACTACAGAAGCCTATATTCAACAAAACTTGAAAAGCCGGAGGAAATGGACAAGTTCCTAGACAGATACTAGGTACCGAAGTTAAATCAGGAACAAATAAGCCATTTAAACAACTCCAGAACTCCTAAAGAAATAGAAACAGTCATTAAAAGTCTCCCAACCATCAAGAGCCCAGGTCCAGATGCTTTCAGTGCAGATTTCTATCAGATCTTCATAGAAGACCTCATACCAATACTATCTAAATTATTCCACAAAATTGAAACAGATGGAGTGCTACTGAATTCCTTCTATGAAGCTGCAATTACTCTTATACCTAAACCACACAAAGACCCAAGAAAGAAAGAGAACTTCAGACCAATTTCCCTTATGAATATCGACGCAAAAATACTCAATAAAATTCTTGCAAACAGAATACAAGAGCACATCAAAACAGTCATCCATCATGAACAAGTAGGCTTCATTCCAGGGATGCAGGGATGGTTTAATATATGTAAAACCATCAACATAATCAACTATAAACACAAACTGAAAGATAAAAACCACATGATCATTTCATTTGATGTTGAGAAAGCATTTGACAAAATTCAACACCCCTTCATGATAAAAGTCCTGGAACGAATAAGAATTCAAGGCCCATACCTAAACATAGTAAAAGCCATATACAGCAAACCAGTAGCTAATATTAAACTAAATGGAGAGAAACTTGAAGCAATCCCACTAAAATCAGGGAATAGACAAGGCTGCCCACTCTCTCCCTACTTATTCAATATAGTTCTTGAAGTCCTAGCCAGAGCAATCAGACAACAAAAGGAGATCAAAGAGATACAGATTGGAAAAGAAGAAGTCAAAATATCACTCTTTGCAGACAATGGGATAGTATATTTAAGTGATCCCAAAAGATCCACCAGAGAACTATTAAACCTGATAAACAACTTCAGCAAAGTGGCTGGGTATAAAATTAACTCAAATAAATCAGTAGCCTTCCTCTACACAAAAGAGAAACAGGCCGAGAAAGAAATTAGGGAAATGACACCCTTCATAATAGTCCCAAATAATCTAAAATACCTCAGTGTGACTTTAACCAAGCAAGTGAAAGATCTGTATGATTAGAACTTCAAGCCTCTGGAGAAAGAAATTGAAGATCTCAGAAGATGGAAAGATCTCCCATGCTCATGGATTGGCAGGATTAATATAGTAAAAATGGCCATTTTACCAAAAGCAATCTACAGATTCAATGCAATCCCCATCAAAATACCAATCCAATTCTTCAAAGAGTTAGACAGAACAATTTGCAAATTCATCCAGAATAACAAAAAACCCAGGATAGCTAAAACTATCCTCAACAATAAAAGGACTTCAGGGGGAATCACTATCCCAGAACTCAAGCAGTATTACAGAGTAATAGTGATAAAAAATGTATGGTATTGGTACAGAGACAGACAGATAGACCAGTGAAATAGAACTGAAGACTCTCGACAAATGGGATCTCATAAAACTGCAAAGCTTCTGTAAGGCAAAGGACACTGTGGTTAGGACAAAATGGCAACCAACAGATTGGGAAAAGATCTTTACCAATCCTACAACAGATAGAGGCCTTATATCCAAAATATACAAAGAACTCAAGAAGTTAGACTGCAGGGAAACAAATAACCCTATTAAAAATGGGGTTCAGAGCTAAACAAAGAATTCACAGCTGTGGAGGCGAATGGCTGAGAAACACCTAAAGAAATGTTCAACATCTTTAGTCATAAGGAAATGCAAATCAAAACAACCCTGAGATTTCACCTCACACCAGTGAGAATGGCTAAGATCAAAAACTCAGGTGACAGCAGATGCTGGCGAGGATGTGGAGAAAGAGGAACACTCCTCCATTGTTGGTGGGATTGCAGACTGGTACAACCATTCTGGAAATCAGTCTGGAGGTTCCTCAGAAAATTGGACATTGAACTGCCTGAGGATCCAGCTATACCTCTCTTGGGCATATACCCAAAAGATGCCCCAACATATAAAAAAGACACGTGCTCCACTATGTTCATCGCAGCCTTATTTATAATAGCCAGAAGCTGGAAAGAACCCAGATGCCCTTCAACAGAGGAATGGATACAGAAAATGTGGTACATCTACACAATGGAATATTACTCAGCTAAAAAACAACGAAGTTTATGAAATTTGTAGGCAAATGGTTGGAACTGAAAATATCATCCTGAGTGAGCTAACCCAATCACAGAAAGACATACATGGTATGCACTCATTGATAAGTGGCTATTAGCCCAAATGCTTGAATTACCCTAGATGCCTAGAACAAATGAAACTCAAGACGGATGATCAAAATGAAATGCTTACTCCTTCTTTAAAGGGAACAAGAATACCTTGGCAGGGAAGAGAGAGGCAAAGATTAAAACAGAGACTGAAGGAACACCCATTCAGAGCCTGCCCACATGTGGCCCATATATATACAGCCACCCAATTAGACAAGATGGATGAAGCAAAGAAGTGTAGAAGTGTAGATCGCTCCTGAGAGACACAGCCAGAATACAGCAAATACAGAGGCGAATGCCAGCAGCAAATCACTGAACTGAGAATAGGACCCCCGTTGAAGGAATCAGAGAATGAACTGGAAGAGCTTGAAGGGGCTTGAGACCCCATATGTACAACAATGCCAAGCAACCAGAGCTTCCTGGGACTAAGCCACTACCTAAAGACTATACATGGACTGACCCTGGACTCTGACCTCATAGGTAGCAATGAATATCCTAGTAAGAGCACCAGGGAAGCCCTGGGTCCTGCTAAGACAGAACCCCGAGGGAGCGAGACGGGGGGGGGGAGGGCAGCAAGGGGGGGGGGGTTGGGAGGGGAACACCCATAAGGAAGGGGGGGGGGGAGGGGGATGTTTGCCCGGAAACCAGGAAAGGGAATAACACTCGAAATGTATATAAGAAATACTCAAGTTAATAAAAAAAAAAAAAGAACTGAAGACTCAGAAATCAACTCACACACACCTATGGTCTTGATTTTTTGACAAAGGAGCCAAAACCATCCAATGGAAAAAAAAGATAGCATTTTCAGCAAATGGTGCTGCTTCAACTGGAGGTCAGCATGTGTAG